>NW_027508866.1:35572500-35592500 GCF_051911475.1 Siphateles boraxobius
CTGTCATATAATTGCAGAATTAATTTAATGTCATGTAATTGCAGTTACTTCTGATGTTATTGCTTTAAATAGACAATAGAACAATATAAAGCAATAGTGGTTTGATCAGAATTTAATATCTAATGTTAAAATGTATGTCTAAATACTTTAGTCAGTTCAAGAATAATTTACCCAAATTTTATATTATTTATTTGAAAGAATTAAAAGTGTGGTTTAATGTCTATCCTTGAATTGCTCAACTGGTCGATGTTGATATGGGATTTAAGAAGGAATTAGTAATGCAATATTTTTTAGAGAGAGTAATTCATTAGATTACTGTACTAATTAATTACTCTCTCTAAAAAGTGTTGCATTGCTTAATACTGGTACTAACTCCTTTTAGAGTAACTTATCCAACACTGAATACCAATCCTGTTCAAAAGCAGCTAGTAAAGATTATTTTAAGAAATTAATACTTTTAAGTGTCAGTGAAGACTTTTATTATGTAAGATTTCTGTTTTTAAATAAATGCTGTGTTTTGACAATTCTATTCATCAAAGAATCCTGCAAAAAAGAATGATACAAAAAATATGTATCACAAAAATATGAAGCAGCATAAACTGTTTTCAACACTGATAATAATCATAAATGTTTCTTGACAAGCAAATCATCATATTAGAATGATTTCTGAAGGATCGTGTGACACTGAAGACAGGAGATTTCTGACTTTTGTTTACAGACTTCGTGGCAAATCTGAGAACAGATTGAGACGTTGTTGAGATTCTGAAACACTGAGATAACTGATATTTTTCTCATCTGAGGAGAAGGAGACGTACAGTAAGCAAAAGTCTCCATTGCTCTCTTAGAAAAGAAATTGAGATATTAAAGATTACAATTCATCCGTGAATAATCATTCATAATCATTAATTCACAAACTGAAAAAGACGCTGGCATTCCTACTATATCTCAATGCTACATTGTTCCTCGTGAACTGCTTTTCTGTTCATGCCAATTCGTTCCCCCACTTGATGATAAACCCAGTTATATGTGTGACGGGTGTCTTAAGTCAGCAGACAGTTATGAAACAGCCACATTAAACTACTTGAAAATAGAACTATTGTGTGTGCATTAAAAAAATTCAGAAAGCAAATGTTGTGGCCTAAGAGAAATCTCTCGAGGTCACACCAATGTCAAAAGTTAATGTGTGTGAAGTCTGGAATTTCTCGATTTAAAAGCCTTTGAAATCCGAGACTTTTAACATGGCTGCACGGCCCCAGATAGCCTTAAAGCTGGTAATAACACAGAAATGACTAAAGCACCCTGATGTGACAGAAAAATTGATGTCAGAGAGGAGGAGGGTAACATGAGATCTGTGACAACAGCTGAGAGAGAAGTTCACAACCTCCCCAAACCCATCTGAGCTGAAGATCTGTGACTGACTGCTCATCTGTCTGCCTTTACTGGAGCTGAATGCTCAATCCTGCCTTCTAGGTCGATCCAGGGTTAGACAGCATTAGACTTGTGCTCATCATGTTAAAACTACAGGGGGTTTGTGAGATTGTTGCTTATGCTAAATACATAGTTCTGTCATGAGACTCTAGATGACAGGCTGAGAAGTCCTTACCTGAATCTGCTTGGATTCAGAAACCCTTCTTCTTCCCCAGCTCCACCTGTATAGATCTGCTATGGGTAATTTATGTATGTTGGGTTCATGTATTGTTATGAAGGGCAAAATTTGCTATATAGACCAAAATGGTAACGCTTCCTTCTACAGTACGTTAACTTACGTGTACTTACAGTGTACCTACTTACCTAAGAAAGTACTGGGTAATAATGCTTAATTTTACAGTGCGTTAACTTACGTGTACTTACAGTGTACTTACCAAAGAAAGTACTGGGTAATATAAGGTAAGTAAATGGGTTAAGGGTAGGTTTAGGGTTAGTACCTAGTTATTACCCTGTTATTGTAATTACTATAATAAGTACATAATATGTACATGGGGAACAGGACTGTAAAAGGAAGCGTTACCACCAAAACCTCTTTTTGTACCAGGTTGTAAACACATTTTTTTTCTGCTTTAAAGTTGGGCATTTTAACATGGGGGTCTATGGGATTGACTCTCTTTTGCAGCTGGTCTCTAGAGGCTAGTTGATTAACTTCACAGCAGAAAAAAATGTGTTTACAGCCTGGTACAAAAAGTGGTTTTGGTCTATATAGCTAATTCTGCCCTTCACGACAACTGTGAGGAGGGTGAATTTTTTTATAACTCCTCCATTTAAATTATATCAAGCCTTAAAGTTCTGCATAATTAAGGGCGTGGCCACTTGAGTGACAGGTGGATTGCCGCTGCTGTCACTACTAGCGTTTGTCTGCTGTCGGTTAACTTTTAACAACATTATGTAGGCTAAATAAGATATTTATTGTACAATCATCTTAATAAATTAGCAGAACTTTGTGAGATTGCGATGAATTAAGATGAGTGACATCTTAGTGATTCTAAAAGGGAGCGCTTTTATGCACGCTTTCTGTGTGATAACACCAGGACCAGAGTTTGACACGTGGGTCAAGACATGCTTTTTGGGGGGCGTCATATAATGGTACAAATACAAGTAAATTGTGCACTATAACCAATCACACACAACTTTGTTGAGCTTATGAATGCAATGGCCAATCAGAGGCGCTGTTTAGTTTTGTTCAGTGCTCGAGCTGAACTCTGGATTCTGCACTCAGCAAATACTCTCCTCATTAACTGATAAACATAAACAGATTTGGTGATTGTGCTCTTGCATTAAAAACCATGCGGCAACTTTCCTGAACCAGCTCAGTCCTGAAGACCTTGATGAGCTGGATCTAAAGCTAAACTCTGCAGGGTTGTGGCCCTCCAGGAACTGAGTTTGACACCCCTGTCTTAACCCATTTTGCACTTGCATAAAATAGGCCTATATATTTCAAGACATCGGCATGATTAATAATATGATAACTACAATGGACATACGGGATCCATTTTATTATCATCTCATTTATTGCGCTCTTAACAGTCAATTGTTTATCTCTGAGTAACATTACCATTCAAATGCATTCAGAGCCATTGGGTGACACTAAAGGATCATTCCTCTTGCTTTATTCATTTTTCATCCCATCATTAGCCTATTCTTATACAGCTTTTTTTATCTGTCGAATGTAATGATGCGTAGAAGCGTTAAGCTCGATATGAAGTGGCTCTGCGTCAGTTCATGAGCTCACGCCGCAGTGGTTTAATGTGCGTTTGTTTCTGTACAAAATGCATTGATACAGATTGACGCTTTAAATGTTTGGGAAGGGATTCAATATAGAAGAGTCTTTTTTGTTATCGTTTTATTAGAAATGGGGATGAGGCAAATGTAATGATATCTGAAATAAAAAGGATTGATTTTCTTTAGCAAGTCGACAAAGTTTTGTGAATTAAATCATCAGCACTTGTGCGACTCACGTGTCATGATAGATGTGATATATTATTATTTCGTCATTTGGATCCTCATGTTTTATTTTTGGAGCAGCACCTCCTACACAGCAAGTTATAATATTTGTAACACTACAATAAGGTCTCATTTGTTAGTGTAGTATATGTAGTCATAAACTATAACGTGAGCAATATATTTTTTGCAGCATTTATTAACCTTTGTTAATATTTGTTAGCAAAGGTTAATAAATGTGCATTAACAGACATAAGTTTTGATCTCTACAATGTATTAGTAAATGCTGAGATTAATAAATGCTGGATTGCTAATTTTTAGTTAATGTACATTTACATTTAGTCATTTAGCAGATGCTTTTATCCAAAGCGACTTACATTTGAGGATTAAACCAAGCGAGTCATCGTGGAGAGGCAAAAACAACGCAAGAAGTGCTCAGAATACAAAGTTCAAACATTGCTCAGAGTTGCATAAACCAGACAAGCGAATATTTCAAGAAAAAGGTTTTTTTTTTTTTTTTTTTTTTTATGTTAAGTGCTCACGGAAGAGATGAGTTTTCAGTTGTCTTTTGAATGCTGTCAGGGATTCTGCATTACGGACGAGGGTGGGTAGGTCATTCCACCAGCATGGAACCGTGAATGAGAATGTTCTGGACAGTGATTTTGTGCCTCGCTGTGAAGGCACCACGAGCCGTCGCTCCTTGGCCGATCGTAGTTCCCTTACGAAGGGAACTCAACGATGCGTCCATCGACGCCATGGGAACGCCCCCAGCGTGACTGCGTCTGAAGCATCTATGTCAACTAGTCCAATGGAAAGAATGAGCGTCACGGGCGGGTGACGTCATGACCAGGAATTGATAAAAGCACATCTGGTGAAAACCGGCATTAGCTTCTGTTGCCTCAGCAAGCGATCTGTGTTATACTGTCTCTGTCTATTTATTGTTGTCTGTTGCAATTTATTCGGAAACGTTATGGCGAAACAAGTGTACAAGCAGTGTGTTCCTCCCTGCCCGCATTATTTAACGGGTGGGGACACACACGAGCTTTGTGTCATTTGTTTGGGAGTGGAGCATGCGGTCTCAGCCTTCGAGGGGGCTGAGTGTCAACACTGTGAAATGCTACCGCTCCGCATGCTCCGCTCTCGCCTGTCACTCTTTGATGTAAAGAGTGGGCAGGCTCGCGATCCTCAGGGATCAGGACCCGCGTCTGCCGAGGCGGCGCGGAGAATGCATTCCTGGGGATCGCAAAAGGATCTTTCGGAGGGGTTGGAGACGGGTCCGCGGGCCTTTTCTCCTTCCTTACCCGGAAGATCCAGCGCTCTCCCCCCGGTGTCGGAAGCACGCACTGCGGTTTCTTCCGCCCGGGGAGAGAGCCCTCCATTACTTCAATGCTCTTCCTCCGAGGAGGTCGATGTTATGAGTATGGAGAGTGAAAGCACACACATGGGGGAAAGAGATTCACAATTTATTTCCCCAGCATATGATGAGCTGGTGGATGTTATGTCACGGGCTGTAGAGAAATTAAATATTGAATGGCCATCTGAGAATAAAGGCGCTCGTCCTAAAAGTAAATTAGATGAGCGCTTTTTATCTTCCACGACATTATCTCCACCACGAGGGCTTCCCTTTTTTCCCGATCTTCATAATGAAATATCGAAATCGTGGAATAAACCTTACTCTTCACGACTTTTTAGCCCTCAAGTTAACACTTATTCGAGAATAAGAGGGCTAAAAGAGTATGGTTATGAGGCGATGCCCCAGGCGGAACAGAATTTAGCCAGCTATCTTTCGCCTGGTCCCGCATCGTCCCTGAAAGCCTCGGCTTTGCCCACTAGACCGCTTAAAGCCACCTCGGTTTTAGTGGGCAAAGCTTATACGGCAGCAGGTCAAGCTGGAGCATGTCTGCACACAATGGCAGTGCTTCAGGCTTATCAAGCTGACCTGCTGGGGGATCTGGATAGTAGTGAGGGAATTTCTCATGACGATATTCGAGAACTTCGTCGGGCTACCGATCTTTCTCTCAGGGCTACTAAGGAGACCGCCAGAGCAATTGGGCGGTCTATGGCAGCCTTGGTAGCTACTGAGAGACATTTATGGTTAAATCTGTCAGAGATTAAAGAAAAAGATCGAGCTTTTTTATTAGATGCTCCGCTTGAACCTTCTGGTCTCTTCGGCGACGCAGTCCACGCGGTCGTCGAGAGATTTCAGGAGTCTAAAAAACAAGCTGACGCTTTTAAAAAGTTTATCCCTCGCCGTGTCCAGCCCCCTGGGGCTGCTGGGCGTGAGCAGCCCCAGCCGTCGAGCTCATCATATCGTGTGCATCAGAAAGAGAGTGTTGCATCTCGTGCACCTCCACGTAGAGACTGGAGACAGACGCAACCCTCTCAACCGAAGTCTTCTAAGTCGAAGCCGGATCTGAGGACCGTTCTTCAGGCGAAGAAGACTTCGGTTCAAAAAAAAAAAAAAAAGGTCCTGATGTTCACGCATCAGGCCTGTGAGGACAGCCCCGACCGAAGTGGAGCGGTGTACACCTCATTTTACGGTGCCCGTTCCATTTCGGGGTCCTCACGAGACCGTTCTGCCAACCCTGCCACCCTCGGTGCTTCAGGGCGCAGCGTTCTCCAGCGAGTCGCTGATGCTATGCTGCGGCACAGCATCGGTTTCGCGCCCTCTGAGGGGGGCCTTAGAGCGGCCAGTTCAGGTAGTTCCTGCCATTATGTTTCAGGCTCCGGAATTGGCTGTCTCGATAACACCAGAGACCAGCCTCGAGAGGCTGGTTCCCTTAGTAAATTTTCTGGCAGCGTGGAAGCTTCTGCCGAATATTTCTCATTGGGTCCTGCAGATTGTAGAGAAAGGATACAGAATCCAGTTTGGTTCTCGTCCTCCTCGTTACAACGGGGTGCTGCCCACAGTGGTGCATCCCGAGCAGGCTCTGGTAATGGAGCAAGAGGTAAAGGCCCTGTTAGCAAAGGAAGCTATAGAACAGGTGTACTCACCCGACAGAGAGTCGGGTTTTTACAGCCGTTATTTCATTGTTCCAAAAAAGGATGGGGGGTTGCGTCCCATTTTAGATCTTCGTCTGTTGAATCGTTCAGTACAGAAACTCAAGTTCAAGATGCTGACACTCAAACAGATCGCGACTCAAATCAGATCCGAGGACTGGTTTGTCACGATAGATCTGAAGGACGCCTACTTCCATATCTCCATCCTCCCTCAGCACAGGAAGTTCCTAAGGTTTTCTTTCGGGGGCAAAGAATACCAATATCGGGTTCTTCCTTTCGGTCTAGCTTTATCACCCCGCACGTTCACGAAATGCGTGGATGCAGCTCTAGCCCCTCTCAGGCTTCAGGGCATACGTATTCTGAACTACATCGACGACTGGCTGGTTCTGGCGGAATCAGAGCAGTCGGCGGTTCGGCACCGAGGTGTCGTTCTCGCTCATATGCAGATGTTGGGGTTGAGGCTCAACGCCAAGAAGAGTGTTCTTTCTCCAGTACAGAGAACCACTTTCCTTGGTGTGGTATGGGATTCAGTGACGATGCGGGCCACTCTATCGCCCGTTCGTGTAGCTGCTATCCTGACAGCCACCAAAGAGCTAAAGCTAGGCCAGTCACGCACTGTGAAACAGTTCGAGAGACTGTTGGGTCTCTTGGCGGCAGCGTCCAACGTGATTCCTTTTGGCCTGCTGTACATGAGACCTTTACAGTGGTGGCTAAGGACCAGAGGGTTCTCCCCGAGGGGAAACCCACTTCGTATGATCAAGGTCATGCGGCGGTGCCTTCGTGCCTTAATTATATGGAGGAAACATTGGTTCTTAACCCAGGGTCCGGTATTGGGAGCTCTTTGCCAATCGTGTTACGATCTCGACAGATGCTTCCCTCACCGGCTGGGGAGCGGTAATGGAAGGCCGCTCGGTTCAGGGTCTGTGGAAAAGTCATCATCTTTCGTGGCACATCAATTGCCTGGAGATGATGGCTGTCTTCAATGCGTTGAGACAGTTTCTCCCAGACCTGAGGGGCCATCATGTGCTTGTACGAACAGACAACACATCAGTGGTCTCTTATCTGAACCGTCAGGGGGGTCTGCGGTCGCGTCCGCTCTGCAAACTGGCGCACCAGATCCTCCTGTGGTCTCTGGGGAAGGTACTCTCCCTGAGGGCAGTGTATATTCCTGGGGACCAGAATGTGGGGGCAGACATCCTGTCGAGGCAGGAGCTGAGGCCAGGGGATTGGAGACTCCACCCCGAGGCGGTGGAGAAAATTTGGGAGTTTTACGGCCAAGCAGAGGTGGATCTGTTTGCGTCTCAGCACACGACGCACTGTCCACTTTGGTTCTCCCTTACTCACCCAGCCCCCCTGGGGCTGGATGCTATGGTGCAGACGTGGCCGAGGCTACGTCTGTACGCATTTCCCCCTGTTGCTCTGCTCCCAGGAGTTCTGGAACGAGTCCGCCAGTACGGAATAAGCCTACTGCTTGTAGCACCACGCTGGCCGAGTCGGATCTGGTTTGCGGACCTGATCCATCTCTTAGACGGTCCTCCCTTGGAGATCCCGATCAGGAGAGACCTTCTGTCTCAGGCCGGGGGCACAATATTTCACCCTCGGCCAGAGATTTGGAACCTGTGGGTTTGGCCTCTGAGGGGGCCCAACTCATAGAGAGTGGTCTCTCAGCTGAGGCTGCTGAGACCATCCTAAGCTCCAGAGCTCCAGCTACTAGGAAACTATATGCGCTGAAATGGAAAGTTTTTTCTGTATGGTGTCACCGACATCAGTGGGATCCGGTTAACTGTTCTGTGAACACAGTACTCGAGTTCTTGCAGGAGCGCTTTACGTCAGGTTTATGTCCTTCCACACTTAAGGTTTACGTGGCGGCCATTGCGGCTTACCACGCCCTGGTTGGGGGTACATCGTTGGGTCGAGACCCCCTGATTACAGGTTTCCTTCGTGGCGCACTGAGGCTGAGGCCTGCAACTCGCACTAGGGTGCCAGCTTGGGATTTGGCATTAGTACTAGAAGGCCTGTCTAGGGCTCCATTCGAGCCCTTAGATTCGGTTTCAGAGAAATTTCTTACCCTTAAGACTATCTTTCTGCTAGCTATTTCGTCCCTTAAGAGAGTTGGAGACCTTCAGGCCCTTTCGGTTTCCCCCACTTGCCTTGAGTTTGCACCGGGGATGGTCAAGGCATTCTTATATCCAAAACAGGGATACGTCCCTAAGGTGCCGACCTTGATTCCGAGGCCTATCGTGCTGCAGGCTTTCTGTCCTCCTCCTTTTACATCTGCGGACCAGGAAAGGCTGAACCTCTTGTGTCGAGTGCGAGCACTGGATACTTATGTTCATCGGACATCTTCTATGAGGAAGTCCGACCAGTTATTTATTTGCTTTGGATCACCTAAGAAGGGTCTTCCTGCTTCTAAACAGACGGTTAGCAAGTGGATAGTCGAGGCTATTTCACTTGCATACGAGTACTCTGACCATCCGTGTCCCTTGGTGGTCAGAGCTCACTCAACGAGGGGTATGGCGGCCTCTAAAGCCTTGTTATTTGGGGTTTCCCTCCAAGACGTTTGTGATGCGGCAGGCTGGTCCTCACCGCTCACATTCGTCAGGTTTTACAGTTTGGACCTGGATGCTGCCCCAGGTTCTCAGGTGCTTAGTGCTTAGTTACAACAGACTGACACTCAGGTACTTGGAATTCTGGCGCTTTGGGTATTCTCGTTCCCATGGCGTCGATGGACGCATCGTTGAGTTCCCTTCGTAAGGGAACGTCTCAGGTTACTATTGTAACCATAGTTCCCTGAGAACAGGGAACGAGACGATGCGTCACCCTGCCATACTTCCTGCATCCCTGTGATCGGCTTGCTTCGGCAATTTTCGAAGCTAATGCCGGTTTGCACCGGATGTGCTTTTATCAATTCCTGGTCATGACGTCACCCGCCCGTGACGCTCATTCTTTCCATTGGACTAGTTGACATAGATGCTTCAGACGCAGTCACGCTGGGGGCGTTCCCATGGCGTCGATGGACGCATCGTCTCGTTCCCTGTTCTCAGGGAACTATGGTTACAATAGTAACCTGAGACGCCTTGAACTTGATTCGAGCAGCGAGTGGTAGCCAATGCAGGGAGATGAACAGCGGAGTGACGTGGGCCCTTTTGGGCTCGTTGAAGACAAGACGAGCAGCAGCATTCTGGATCAATTGTAAGGGTTTAGTTGCACATGATGGAAGACCAGCTAGAAGAGCATTGCAGTAATCAAGCCTAGAAATAACCAGGGCCTGGACAAGAAGTTGTGTTGCATGCTCAGTTAGGAAAGGCCTGATCTTCCTGATGTTGTGCATTGCAAACCTGCATGATCGAGCTGTCTATGAAATGTGGTCTGTGAAGGTTAGCTGGTCATCAAAGATTACTCCAAGATTTCTGACTGACCTTGATGGGGTGATTGAGGATGAGTCCAACTGGATAGTGAAGTCGTGCTGTAGAGACGGATTGGCAGGGAGGACGAGAAGCTCAGTCTTTGCCAGATTGAGCTGCAGGTGATCTTCCTTCATCCATGCCGAGATGTCCGCCAGACAGCTAGAGATACGTGCAGCTACTGTGGGATCGTCTGGTTGAAATGAGAGGTAGAGCTGGGTGTCATCAGCATAGCAATGGTAAGAGAAACCATGTGCCTGTATGATGGGTCCCAGTGATGTGGTGTAAATGGAGAAGAGGAGGGGTCCAAGGACTGACCCCTGGGGAACCCCTGTGGTCAGTCGATGTGCTTTGGATACCTCGCCTCTCCATGCGACCCTGAATGACCTACCTGTGAGATAGGACTCAAACCAGTGGAGGGAAGATCCAGTGATGCCCAGTGATGAGAGGGTGGACAGAAGGATCTGATGATTCACAGTGTCGAAGGCAGCAGACAGGTCTAGGAGAATGAGAACTGATGATTTGGAAGCAGCTTTGGCGATCCGCAGGGCTTCTGTGACTGAAAGTAATGCGGTCTCGGTCGAATGCCCTTTCTTGAAGCCAGATTGGTTAACATCCAGCTGGTTATTCAGAGACAGGAAAGATGATACTTGGTTGAAAGCAACTCGTTCAATTGTTTTTGCAATGAAAGGTAGGAGAGAGACAGGTCTGTAATTCTCTAGAAGTGATCTGTTTAAAGTTGGTTTTTTAAGCAGTGGGGTTACCCGAGCCTGCTTAAATGCTGTAGGAAAAATGCCAGTATGGAGGGATGAGTTGATGATGTGTGTGAGTGCTGGTAGAAGTGTGGGAGAGATGGCTTGAAGAAGGTGTGAGGGGATGGGGTCTAGAGGGCAGGTGGTAGGATGACTGGAGAGGAGAAGTTTAGATACTTCTTCCTCGGTTAGAGGAGAGAAGGTTATTGGCTGTGGGAGAGGTTGGACTAGGTTCCTGTGTGTGTGGAGGAGAGAACTGACTGCTAATGGTTGTTGTTTTGTTAGTGAAGAAGTTAGCAAAATCATCAGCAGTTAGCGAGGAGGTGGGTGGTGGTGAAGGTGGACAGAGGAGAGAGTTGAATGTCTTGAAAAGTGTTCGTGTGTTAGAGGCGGAGTTGATCTTGTTATGGAAATATGAAGATTTTATGTTTAATAATGTTTACTAATAACTATAATGTTAACAAGTGAAACCTTGTAAAGTGTTTATTTATTTGTTTGTCTCTATTTTTTTATTTATACATTCTGTTTTCAAATACAGAATGTCCTGTTGTTATTTATATATATATAAATCCACAAATTCACTGTAAAATTAAATTGAATTAAAAAAAAATTTAAAAAAAAAATGCACGGTCAATTTATAGATATTTATTGGATACATGCTGTAAAAAATAACTGGAAATCAATTTTGATATAGCATGTATTCAATAAATATATTGACAGTGGATTTAAAATGTATTAATACAGTACACTTGTGAATAACATTTATAGAAAAAATAACTGGAAATCCAATTTTAAATAAAGATTTAATATTCACAAATGTATCCAAAATTCATAGCACGTATCCAGTAACAATGGATTTTTTATTTCATTAGATTTTTGTAGAATATTTGTAAATATTAAACCTTTAAAAAATAACAGGACATCCAAATTTGAATAAATGTTTAATATTCCACTGTAAAAATAAAGAAAATAATAAAATAAAATAACCCATGTTACTGCCAATGTATCTGTATTGTATAATGCTGTTATTGCAGGAGCAGTGGTTTGAGTTAAACCTGACCTCAGCTGAGAGCACAACCGCAGGGCTTTTCCCATATTGTCAGGCAGATCTGAGCATTTGATCCCGCTTCCCTTGTAAAAACACAGAGAAACAGGAGAAGCCTGCTGTCCCGTCTGGGTTTCAGGCTCAGTTATTGGCCCGACCCGATGATGTGTCGCTGGTGTTTTTGTGCCATCTTATCTGACCGAGAGCGAGACACGACCTCTCTTTGTCGAGCGCAGAGAGCAGAGCTGTAACGGCAGATGTTTGCAGATATCACAGCGAGATCGTGAGAACAGTCTTGAGGGTCACATGGTGTTTTTAGCAGGAATTTAAATGGAAATGCTTGAAATGTGGCGACACGTTCATGCCTTAAACTCTCTCTTTTTACTCACACAGTATTTAGTATGTATACAGTCCACAATATGTGCATTTTCTGTATGCATATGACATACTTTGTTTGCAAAAAAATATATAAGAAACAGCATCCCATGATGCAGTGCACTCAACTCATCCTTGCATTGCCAATGTGATGAATGAATTGGAGGTGAAATATCAACTGTTTTTTTTTATTTACACTTTCTTGACTTATTATTCTGGGTTAAATTTAAACACAAAATTTGATTATAAATAATATTTATATCATACGTATATATTGCACTCATTTTCAATATGATAACTGGTTGCCAATGACTAAGTTAATGATGCAATGTGATGAGGTCATCATGTGCTAATGTAGCATTACTAATGTTTCGGTTTGACACACACTGCTGATTGTAAAAGCTTTCCAGTTTTGTGTTGTTTGTGAATCAGGTAGACAGTGAGCGGACTGGTGTTATTTTAGTATTATTTTACTATTATAGTATTTATTCATGTTTTCAATTAGCTTTTATTTTTAATATTGTAATTCTCAGTTTTAGTTTGTTTTAGTATTTTTGCATTTTTTGTAATTTAAATTTAAACTTATTTAATTTCAACTAAATTAAATTGACAAGGCAGCGTTTCAAATTTTCAAATTTTCATCTAATATTTATAACTTATTTTATTTCAGCTCTATCTTAATTAGATTAATGTTCACAAATCCACTGCTAAAATAAAATAAAATCAAGTGTAATCTAATGTTTATATCTTATTTTATTTCTCAATAATTTTTTTTCACAAATCCACTGTAAAATTTAAATTTAGATGATATGTAATGATTTTTACGTTTTTCCATCTAATATTTAGGCCTATATCTTATTTTATTGAATCTATATCAAAATTAGTTTAATATTCACAAATCCACTGTTAATGTAATATAATTTTGCCTAATTTAATTACATTTAATTATTTAAATAAAAAATTAGATAATGTGCATGAAAATAAAGCATAACATATATTTTTTTGTAAATAGTGTTATTTTTATCTAACAACATCACGGCTGTTAAAGGACTGTCTGAGACTATTGAACTCTCTGACCTCATGTTGTGCTCCAATAAGAAAGTCTCATCTCATGATTACACAACAAAAAGCCTATGAGAAGCTACACATCTGTGTTTTCTGCACCTCGCTGCATAACTTAAAACACAATTACCTGAAACATCTGTTCAGTGAAATAATATTTAAAAAAACATAGCACTACTATTATAACATATTGTTACAAAATGCAAATGTCTGACTTTTTATTATCATCTGAAGTAAATGTGAATTTTAAGAAGCTGCATGATAACTTTTTATTATGATTGTGATCCTAATAATCCCAACATTGCATTTAGTTAGTTGCATGATGAATGACTGTACTAAACTTTAATTCAGTAAGTGAGATCAGTAGGCGACAACCTCACCAGCGTCTCTAAATAAAGATGCTCTGATGTTTGCATGACCTTCTATAAGTTTTCTTGATCTAGTGGAAGTGTATTCATTTAAAGTTTTAGCAACATTTCTCTTAATCGACGACTGGAAAAGTTTCTTGTTATTCAAGAAGAGAAAAAGTGTGTGTTGTTCTCATGCAGGATTAGATGTTGTTTCGGATGCCATTGTTTGAGGTTATGAAATAAACGTCCCTCCTTTGCTTCCCTGGATAATGGGATCAACTGCTGATCCAAACATGATGTTATCTGTGAAGAGTTGAAGGGATCAACATGAGCTTTTCAGGCCTAATGTTCAAAAGTTCCATTTACTGTAGATACATAAAGGGTTTCTTAAAGGAGTCCATTTTTGCTTTGTTGCTGTTTGAACATGAAAAACTCTGCAAAGTTACAAAGTTCTTCTATATATCAGTGTCGGTGTTTCTGAACTCCCTAAACGTTGTAGTCTTGAGTTTCTTCCGGGAATGAACATGTCACATAATTCCTCATTTAAATAAGTCATACGCAGAATAAAGGGGCGGGGCCTGGTTGAGTTAGTTAGTAGTGTGTTATACTGGTGGTTATGGTAAGGGGCGGGACATTTCACAAACACACTCGAAGCTCTCGACCAATCACAACACGCTGATCCAGCCGACCAATCAGAGCACAGTGTGCTTTTCAGAAGGAGGGGCTTCATAGAGACAGGAACTAAACAGAGCGTTACTGACAGACCGGGAAGAGAGGAGCCGCAACAATGGAGAATATTGGAAAATAATCAACATTCAAGCATGAAAACCTGCTCTAGTAGACACCAAAAACAACATCAAGACTTTAAAAAAGGGCACAATACACGACAACGATATGCTTACAACGGAGAGGTTTTTCCTTTGAGTTTTCGGCGGACAGGATTGTCAAAACTATCAAAAACTAAAAAACTTTTAAAAAATCGCTGTATTCTGCTGCCAGGCCATTAGATGGCGATGAAACACTATAGATTTTCACAGATTCACGTTTTCGTTGTTTACACTGAGACCGTTTTCAAAAACTTGCACTTTGAAACCCGTTTACAAAAGTTTGCGTTATCCCAATACGCTGTTGTCAGGTAAATGAACGGCCAAAACGCATAAAAAGTCTTCCGTTTTTAGTTGAAATGGTGTCGTGTAAACAGCCCCTAAGACTAAACTAATACGTTGATTTAAAAAATATCAAGAACTTTTTCAAGAAATTAGAAGGTGAAAATCATTCATCTCTTTGCTGAACTATATGGTGCTGCAAATTACTAATGAGAGTGACGTTTCTGTTCTCCTTCTGGTGCTCTGATTCTGTGCTCTTATCTGCTCTGGTGTTTGTTGCTGGTAAGCAATTTGCTGAAATTGTGCAAGGCCTCTCTTGATGTTCCTCCCACCCGATGGAAACGGCCTAGCGATTAGATTCTGCTGCGCTCAGCGCTTGGAAACCAAGAGAGTTTGAGACTTGATAAGCTTGCAGGCCTCTGATGCTTCAATCAAACTCTTTATTGAGTTTAATTTTAGATAAGATACCAACAGAAATGTGCTTCAACAGAAACGAGGGGAAAAAACAAATCAAGGTCATTTTATTTGGGGTCATTTATTGCATTCATGCTTTCTGCATGCATGATCACATTTGCATGCACATTGCTGTTCTCTTATGGAAATATTATACATAATTATTATAATGCTAACATAATTTAATATGCAGTGACATGCTTGCATGCAAAAGAGTTGTTTTGGAGTCTCCTACTATAGGTTTACATGCATCCAAGGTCAAAATATATTTACTTTTCTCATAAAATACACAGCACATCACCTCATTTTTTGGCTTCAGACACGCGCTGTATAAGCGCTCAACCAATCACATCAGACTGGGCCATCTGACCAATCAGAACAGAGTAGACCAATCACAACAGAGGAGGGGTTTAGAGAGACGTTTTGTTTTATTAAACCGTTTCAGACATAATAAAAATGAGGTGATGTGCTGTGTATTTTATGAGAAAATTAAATGTTTTTTTTTACCTTGGATGCATGTAAACCTATAGTAGGAGACTCCAAAACAACTCTGTTATACAATAATATTGGGAAATTAGTATGAATATTAATTAAATTATATTAGCATAATAATAACTCTGCCCTGCTTTATTTCCGGCCGAATTATCTGATTCACTTGGAAATACAGGAAATAGTCATCATGTTATGGCAGTGAAATGCATTATGAATTCTGCTTCATGCTGTTTTTAGTAATTGCAAGTTGACGGTAAAAAACAAACACATTTAATATAAAAAATATATTTTTTGTTTTTCAGACAGTTTCCACTCTCATCTGCAAGTCAAATGAACAGGATTTAATTGCATTTAAATCCCAACAAAGGTTCTTATTGGCTCTTTTTCTCTGGCAAGGCAGTTTCTCACATCAGGAAGCCGTGTGTAAAGAAGCATCATGCAGCGCGTGTGTGTGTGTGTGTGTGTGTGTGTGTGTGTGTGTGTGTGTGTGTGTGTGTGTGTGTGTGTGTGTGTGTGTGTGTGTGTGTGTGTGTGTGTGTGTGTGTGTGTGTGTGTGTGTTGTGTGTGTGTGTGTGTGTGTGTGTGTGTGTGTGTCAGACATGCACCTGCAGCGGCTCACAGGAAACACACAATAGAGTTTGTGTCAGCTTAAAGCATCCTGCCTGCTTCCAGTTCGGGAGGAAGTCAAGATTCCTTCGGTTTCATGCACATGCACAATTAACATCCCTTTCACTATTGACACATAAAGAGGACTTATCATGAAAATCTGACTTTTTCCGTGTTTAAGTGCTATAACCGGGTCCCCGGTACCATCCAAGAAAACATGAAAAGTGAAGCCCAGTAACTTTGTTTTGGTAAGCCTTTCTCTGCAAGCATGTCAAAAAATAAACCGATCAGATTTCACTCCTCTTCTGACGTAGGAATCAGAGGGTATCTTATTAATCTGAGGGTAGGTATGTAGGGATCTTATTATAATATTACCGCCCCTTAATCTGCACGTTTCCACCCACGGTGCCAACGTTTGGTTTCGCAAGCGACAATAGTGTAACCAGTTCTAACGCAATGGCAAAAGTTCAATCAAAGCATGTAAACTGTTTTGAACACTATTTAGAGTCCCAGCCTCAGATGAGGTGGATTAACTTTATTTTCAACGAGAATCCCCCAGGTACATATTAATCAATTTAACGCCACAACAACTACATAAATGTATCCACTATCCATTCAGAAACGTACAAGTGCAACTAAAAGTTGAACCTCTTCCTGAGTGCCTCTGTAAGGCTGCACTTCTACTGGTTATTTCTGAGATTTTGGATGAGTGAGATTGGCCTGTTTTGTTATTGCTGGAGTATCCGAAGCTTGTGTAAAGAATCGTCTTCTGAACAGGGGCGGAGGAGCAGCTCATTTGCATTGAAAGGGACACACACAAAAACGATACGTTTTTGCTCACACCCAAAAAGGGGCACATTTGACAAGCTAAAATAAATGATCTGGGGGGTATTTTATAGCTGAAATTTCACAGACACATTCTGGGAACACCAAAGATTTATAATACATCTTGTGAAAAGTGGCATAATAACTCACCTTTAAGCATAACGTCACATTTGACTTTCTCGATGCACATTTCTGGTTACATTGTGATTGATTTATCAGTGCATGCTTGTCTTTTTTCCTTCAATATGTAATAACTTGCTCCGCCTCTGAAATGACTTTTCTTTTCAGCTGATGTCATCAGTCCTCCAGCTGATGTCATCAGTCACATAGAAACACTTTCCAATCAATTCCTCATGGATCAAATCAAGTCTCGTCCTACATTATTGTCATTGAATAACCTTTAATGCAAGTAAAACAGTTTGCGAATGCTGTCGTGTGGGAACCTACAAAATAACAGCATCATAACTAACCAGTGATTTTAAATGCTCCTCATATTTAAAACAAATCTGGCACAAATCAATCTGAGTTCCAGTGGGACGTGCAGCTTCCAGTCAATGAGCAGTTATTGATTTTTGTCTGGCCTTTAAAATCCATAGCATAGTTCGATAGCAGGCCGTATGACGTTGTTTTTCTGTTAATGGGTTTCATATTTTGTAATTTCCTATTTGTAGCAGCTCACACAAACCAAATGTGTCTGCAAAGCTAGCAAGGGACCTTCCAGAGACAACAGCACTCATGAGCAATCATGCTGTGCGAGAGAGGGTCTGTGTCAATATTTTTAGTAATTATATTGCCCTGTTGATTTAATGCAGAGCCAATGCCTTGAATGAGATGCACAATATGTAATTTCATATTTTGATTAAGGGCATGAACCGCTGATAGCTTGCGGTCATCAGTGAAACGCAGTTATAAAACATTCTGGAACAGGATCAGTCGGATGTTCCCGTGATGTAACAGGCTTTAGTTTGTCACCTTCAGAAATCACCTGAAAGCCTTTAAATTCGTGTTAATTTGATGTTTCACACAGGTGATGTATATCTCTATTGTGCTCATTTGGATGCTCAGGTCCATTCGATGTGAATATAATAAAGAATTTATCATATATGTACAATTATAAATTACTACAATTGATTATGCTGTAGTGAATGTGAGCTTTATGGAACAGCATGAATTTTTCGGCTGAAATTTCCCTCTTCCGTACACCGTTTCAAGTCTTCATCACATTCTGTTTCAATTTGAACCTCTTTATGGATGAGTCGTTGAGTCCAGATTGGCTGATCATTTTCAATAACTTGTGTTTTTAGTAACTCATATTCTGATCAAACCTGGACCTAATGAAGATATCTCACTTTTCTGTCAAATTCATGCCCTCATTAATGCACTCTAATGAGACGTGAGACGTATGATCTAATACAGCAGAACACTGTGATATCTTGGCAGTATCTAAGATAAGCTTTTGTTCTGAGAGTTTCATTACTGGATTCAATGAAACATTCATAATAGGGTCGTTTGTCTTTTCGGTGGGCTGTCAAGTGTGATTTTTGATCCCAGCCCATGTTATCACCGTCCCCGTGTGCCAGGGGAGAACTCTATTTGTAGAGCGTCCCAATAATAAAACTATTCTCCAGTCTGAAAATGAAGTGTCGAATGTCTGCAGTGTGAGGTCTGCCTCCAAGCTCTGTTAAAATAAGATGAAATTCAGCAGTAATATATCATAAATTATGTGGCAGGGGCAAATTTTTTTTTTAAATATTTCATGCAAAGCAAAGAACAGAAGAATGTTCTCTGTTTATTTTGATTTCATCCATCCATTCATCTGTTCGTCCGTCCAGACGTTGTCCCATCCATCAATCCATCCATCTGTCTGTTGTTCCATCCCATCCATCTGTCCATCCATCCATCTATGCATTCTTTGTGCCTTCAATCCATCCATTGTCCCATCCATCCATCCATCCATCCATCCATCCATCTGTCCGTTGTTCTATCCATCCGTCCGTCCATCCATCCATCTATCCATTCTTTGTGCCTTCAATCCATCCGTTGTCCCATACTTCCATCCATCCATTCTTTGTTCCATCCATCCATCCGTTGTCCCATCCATCCATCCATCCATCCATTCTTTGTTCCATCCATCCATCAGTTGTCCCATCCATCCATCATCCATCCATCCATCCATCTGTCCGTTGTTCCATCCATCCGTCCATCCATCCATCTATCCATTCTTTGTGCCTTCAATCCATCCGTTGTCCCATACTTCCATCCATCCATTCTTTGTTCCATCCATCCATCCGTTGTCCCATCCATCCATCCATCCATTCTTTGTTCCATCCATCCATCAGTTGTCCCATCCATCCATCATCTATCCATCCATCCATCTGTCCGTTGTTCCATCCATCCGTCCATCCATCCATCCATCCATCCATATGTCCGTTGTTCCATCCATCCATCCATCTATCCATTCTTTGTGCCTTCAATCCATCCGTTGTCCCATCCATCCATCCATCCATCCATTCTTTGTTCTATCCATCCATCCATTGTCCCATCCATCCATCTATTCTTTGTTCCATCCATCCATCAGTTGTCCCATCCATCCATCATCCATCCATCCATCCATCTGTCCGTTGTTCCATCCATCCATCCATCAATTGTCCCATCCATCCACCCATCTGTCCGTTGTTCCATCCATCTGTCCATTGTTCTATCCATCCATCTGTCCATCCATCCGTTGTTCCAATCATCCATCCATCTGTCCGTTGTTCCATCCATCTATCCATCCATTCATCCATCCATCGGTTGTTCCAATCATCCATCCGTCTGTTGTTCCATCAATCTATCCATCCATCCATCCATCCTTTGTCCCATCCATCCGTTGTCCCATCCATCCGTTGTGCCATCCATCCAATCATCCATCCATCCGTCCGTTGTACCATCTATCCATCCATCCATCCGTTGTTCCATCCATCCGTCCGTTGTACCATCCATCTATCCATCCATCTATCCATCGGTTGTCCCATCCATCCGTCCGTTGTTCCATCCATCCGTCCGTTGTTCCATCCATCTATCCATCCATCCATCCATCCATCTGTCCATCCATAATC
>NW_027508866.1:35597500-35665000 GCF_051911475.1 Siphateles boraxobius
ATATTATGCACTTACAGTTTTTCTCCATTGGTTTGGCTCATTTCTTAAAACAGAAATTACATTCTCAAAACAACATGGACAAACCTCCAAACCACTTGGCAATTGTTCACAACAGAATTGAATTTCTCATTCATTTCATCAAATTGCAAATGTCTAAGTACATGTCTCAATGTCTCAGTACATCTTTGCAAATGATTAAGTACAGGTAGCCTACATTTAGCACAATTTCCAAGTGAATAGATCTTGTTGATCTAAACTGATTGTCGATTCTCAGTCTAATGGTTGTTCGCTCCAAAACGTGTCAGTGTCATTTCATTGTATAAGTCATCACATGCACAATAGTCTGTTCAATTGTCAAAATTAGTCAAGAACATAATACCATGAATACCATATATGAATCCTTTGGAACATTTGATACATTTATTACAGCAATTGACAGTCAGGTGAAACTAGAACTTGACTAACGAAGGAGGAGTTTCACACATCTCAGATGACCAATCAAACAGTATGTTTAGTTACATAACAGGTGCTGTCCATGACTGGGAATGCTGCCAAACATGTATGTAAAGAGCTTGACAATGCAGGACCAGTTCAATTTCTGAACATGGAGGCACCTGGCCAAGTTAATGAACAAGGGCAACTGCCTGCTCGAGGAAGAGGAGGAAGAAGAGGAAGATGAGGAAGATGAGGAGGAAGAGGAGGAAGAGGACGAGGAGAAGGACGAGGAGAAGGACGAGGAGGAGGAGGAGGAGGACGAGGAGGAGGAGGACGAGGAGGAGGACGAGGAGGAGGAGGAGGACGAGGAGGAGGAGGACGAGGAGGAGGACGAGGAGGAGGAGGAGAAGGAGGAGGAGGAGGAGGAGAAGGAGGAGGACGAGGAGGACGAGGAGGACGAGGAGGACGAGGAGGATGAGAAGGAGGAGGACGAGGAGGAGGAGGAGGAGGAGGACGACGAGGAGGACGAGGAGGACGAGGAGGACGAGGAGGACGAGGAGGACGAGGAGGATGAGAAGGAGGAGGACGAGGAGGAGGAGGAGGAGGAGGACGACGAGGAGGACGAGGACGAGGAGGACGAGGAGGAGGAGGAGGAGGAGGAGGAGGAGGAGGAGGAGGACGAGGAGGAGGAGGAGGAGGAGGACGAGGAGGAGGAGGAGGACGAGTAGGAGGAGGAGGCGGAGAAGGAGGAGGAGGACGAGGAGGAGGAGGAGGAGGAGGAGGAGGAGGACGACGACGACGAGGAGGAGGAGGAGAAGGAGGAGGAGGAGGAGGAGGACGACGACGAGGAGGACGAGGAGGAGGAGGAGGAGGAGGAGGAGGAGGAGGAGGAGAAGGACGAGGAGGAGGACGAGGACGAGGACGAGGACGAGGAGGACGAGGAGGAGGAAGAGGAGGAAGAGGAGGAGGGGGAGTAAGGGTACGTGGTGGTGGAATAGGGGGGAGAGGCAGAGGAGCACGAAGACATCATGCTGTCCCGGATGAAATTCAGGCAACAATTATAGACCATGTCATCAACCATGGTCTCACAATGGCGGAGGCAGGTCGCCGAGTGCAGCCTAATGTGCCTCGCTCTACAGTCTCCTCCATCATCCATACCTTTCGCAGGGAAAACAGGTGTGTAGTCAGTCAATGATGGAATTATATGTTATATAGGACAGGACACTGTGCATAGAGCAAGAAATATATGTATTTACACATTGACATTTACCTATTCATTTTGTGTGTGTATGTGTGTGTAATATCTTACCTCAATGTTATGTTACTAAAAATGACAAGAAAAACATTGGACAAAAAAAACTATGGAATAGTTTATTTTCTACAGTATTGATGATACAGTTTACAGTTGTATTCCAGTCACTGTGCAGTGATGCATTAGAATTGTGGTAAAGTTACAGCAAGTAAAACAACAATACTATTACATAGATAACTCATTCTGTAAGGAATAAGGTATACATTATGAATGAAGTGTTGTCCTTTGAATTCTATGTCTAGGATTGGACGACAACCTTGCACGGGTGGCAGAGGAAAACTTCTCAATGAACATCAAGAACAAGAGATCTGTAACATGGTGATGGCAAATAATGCCTTCACATTGAGACAGATCCGTGCTGCAATCCTACAAGACAATGCCATATTCCAAAATGTCAACTCCATAAGCATCTCCACAATAGACCGGACATTGAAGATTTGAGAGGAACTCTGATAGAGTGTAAGAGCTGCGGTACCAGTATGTACATGTAAGTCAGTTACTGGTTGTCCATCATTACCTTTTTACAATTAAGCAGTGGTTCCCAAACTTTTTTGGCTTCAGTACCCACTTTACCTGATTTGTGTATCCAGGTAATCCAGGTATGAAAGTATTTGGTTTATCTGACTTCAACATTTCGCCTAAAAACGGCAGCTTACTGTTTGATGCAATTATCATTATAATCCTTATTTTGAAGAATATAACATACAATAAGAAAAGGGCTCAAAGAGCTGCAATTAGTGCCTCCCATGTAAATCTATCTAATACTAAATCTAAATCATGGGTTTTACTGTAACATTTCAGTAAGTCTAGTCATTGATGATTTTCCCCCTCCCCTTTCTGTCAAACACCCCTGTAGTACCTCTCCATTGGGGTACATGTACCCCAGGTTTGGAACCACTGGAGTAGTGGCCTGTAATTGTCTGTAACTGTAGTGTATGACTCCTCTGTATGACTGATTTGATGTTTTCTTTTTTACGCTATTGTAGAGAATAATGGCATTGGAAGGAAACGAGACCCATCATATCCTCGTGTTTGTGGATGAAGCTGGCTTCAACCTGGCCAAGGGCCGAAGACGTGGCCGTAATATTATTGGCCACCGGGCCACGGTGGATGTCCCAGGCCAGCGAGGGGGCAATATAACTATGTGTGCTGCCATATCTGAGAATGGTTTGGCCACTCACATCCCCAGTCTTGGCCCATACAACACACAGAAGCTCCTCATCTTCTTGGACCGCCTTCATTTTGATTTGATCCCTGAAAATGAGAGAGGTCTCTTAGGGCCTCACCTACCACAATATGTTATTGTATGGGACAATGTGAATTTCCACCGTGGCCCGCTCATCAGGGCCTGCTTCACTACCCATCCAAGGATGGTCATGGTGTTCCTACCAGCTTACTCTCCTTTCCTCAATCCTATTGAGGAGTATTTCTCCGCTTGGAGGTGGAGAGTGTATGAGCATCGGGCTCAAGATCAGAGGTCCCTACTCCATGCAATGGATGCTGCGTGTGAGGACATTACAGGAGATCAGTGTAGGGGATGGTTCCGACATGCACGCCGTTTCTTCCCTCGTTGCATCGCAAGGGAGAATATACGCTGTGATGTGGACGAGAATCTGTGGCCAGACAGACAGCAGCGTGTGGATGGCCAGGAGGGTGAGGACGGTGGCCAGGAGAGGGAGTGTGAGGGCGGTGACCAGGAGAGGGAGTGTGAGGACGGTGACCAGGAGAGGGAGGGTGAGGACGGTGACCAGGAGAGGGAAGGTGAGGACAGCGACCAGTGAAGAACTGTTAGTTGTAAAACTCCAGCTTTATTTACAGCACTGTAGGCTGCATATCATTTTCATTGTTTTTTGTTTGTCTTTATATTACAGTATATTATGCTGTATACATTTTCTTTTTACTCTGATGTATGGGAGTTACTTTATGTGTGCGTGTGTGTGAATGATACATAATAAAATTCTGTATTATAAATGTTTGTAAAATCCTATTTCTTTTTTTCAGTTTTATACACAATTGTATTCTGTTAGCACAAAAAAAACAGTACAGTAACCATTGTCAATGAAGGACTGAGCTAAGACTGAAAGGTGGATTTGAGGGATATTTCAATGGTCCTCTGCCATAGTGACAAAACATCTAAACATTTTGACTTGCAGTGCTTACACAATGCCAAAGGGACGAAGCATTTTGAGGGCACTGACTGTTTAAATGAGAAGGAAATTTAGTTTTGACACTTGAGTGAACTGTTTTGGGAGAGGTATGAACTTTTGCAGATGAACCATGGTGTTGTGCCGAACCATCCACGTTATTTTGGCAAAAGCACCAAGAGTGTTGAGAACGTCCGGTCTGTTTCAAAAAATGAGCCAAAGCAATTGAGAAGGATCTTTGCCATTTTTGTGGCACTGACTCTTTATATGGGAAATGAATTTAGTTTTGAAGCATGAGTGAACAGTTTTGGGAGAGATATGAGCTTTTGCAAGTGAGCTATAGTGTTGTGCTGTATTGTAAGACTTTTTTGCCAAATGATCTTAGAGTTTTGAGAATGTAATTTCTGTTTCAAGAAATGAGCCAAACCAATGGAGAAAAACTTTAATTGTCATTAAAATAATGCAGTGTTATTTTACTATAATTGAGATATTATTAGTTTTTATAATTAGATGTTTATATTTTCTATTTTAATTTCAGTTAAAGTTTTTGTAATTTTGTTGTAACATGTAACCTTGACATGTTTTCATGATATTCAACCATATATCCATATCTTCCAACATCGACTTCAAAAGTACGTGTCAAATTCACTTTATTTCTAACCTCTGTTATGTTTTCTCGGGTCTGAGTTGATCTGGGTTAAATTACGGTCTCTGAGCTGAAGTGAAATCAAACAGTCAAACTTGTTTCCTCACCAATTACAGCCACTTCCAGGAATTTTCTACTGTGACTTTTCAACAGAAGGAACCCAACAACTCTGAACAATCTAACAAACCTAACTACCTAACAAAAACATCAACACACTGTGGCATGTGCAGTCAAATGAGGTCTTGCATTGTCTATGCAGTCAATAGACTCAGTCAAGTTTTATTATGTTTTGTTTTGTTCAAGCTGAGACTATATCAGACGTTTCTGCCAAGTGGAGCTGCCCTAAAATGCAACAAAAGCCTAGTTATTTTCTAATTTAATTTACTGCAGTAATAATACTTCTAAAAGGATTTATACTTACTCTTGTGAAAAAGAAGTACACTTTAGCATATTGTCATGATGTGGGTTTTGTGTCTTGTCTTTTCATGTTCAGTGATTCCCTGACCTGTCTTTTACTTCTCCCAGGTGTTTCTCGTTATTCCCGACGCCCCCTTGTTAGCTTGTTTGTCCTTGATTATTTAAGCCCTGTGTTCCTGCCCTGTCTTTGTGAGTTGTTGAATGTTTGATGTCAACGTTGGTTGCTTCTGATTCTGAGTCCTGTATTCCAGTCTGAGTCTTTGTAACTAAATAAAGCCTGTACACTGCGTTTGGATCCAGCCTCCTTCCCGTGCTTCTACCGCACCACATTACCAGCGTCACACATATACTTATTACGGAAATCTGTCTAATTAAGGAAGTGTGAATGGAATGGAATGTTTTCGGACACATAATTGCTAGGGATGCACCGATATGAAAATTTTGCCCGATACAGATAACCGATAATTATTTGTATAAGCCGATAACCGATATATTGCCCGATAAATCTAAATCATAATTTTAATATAATTTTTGAGAGCCTGATTACAAAAACAAAAGTCTCACCATTAAAAGCCATGTCCCTAGCACACAATTATGATGTTCTCATTATAATTTTATAGCTGATATGACAGACTTGCGCTGCACATGTTGCACTGAACTTTTCTTTTTCTTTTTTGAAGTGATTCCAATCATATTTCAAGCAATTTAAAATCATCATGTTGAACAGTGCACATCTGAAGTGTCTCAGCTGAAGGAAATAATACATTATTTATCGGCTGAATCGGTCAAATTTTCTTATCAGGCCGATAACGATAACATAAATAATGATCATATATCGGCCAATATGGTGGCTGATTATGTTGTGCATCCCTATTGCATATTAACTGCGATTAAATGAAAATCTGATTTATTTAAAATGTATATTTAGTGCATTTAGTTGAACTTTTGAATGCTTACATCTTTATTTGTAATTTCATAATTACTTCTATTTTCTTTGAGACATGGATAAAGTGTGCTACCGAACATAGTGACAAGCATTTATCCCAAACTTAAATATACCTTAATGTAAACTCTATTCAAACTCTTGTCATGTATTAAATATTTGAAATTATAAAGTATATTTAAAAAACATAAACTTTAAATGTAATATTGAACATCACACTACAGCTATAATCAAGTACAGTATTTTACATGTGCTTAAGTATATTAGTCGACACATCAAAATAAGACAACATTTAAACATTTAAAACTTACAAAGTGCACTTTTTAAAAGTGTGTTAAGAAACGGTAATGAAATAGTACTCTCTTTAATTATTCTTAAGTGGCCTTTGTTTCTTTAATATTATATTATCTGCAAAATAAAAAATACAGTTTTTAAAAATATACTTTTTAAGATTTGAAGTACACTACAAGTGCAATACATTTAAATGCACTTTTCACAAGGGTAATGCAGTCTGAATGTCACTGTATTAGAAAATTTGTTTAAAAAGAATGTAAGAAAAACATATCACTAAATGATTGTCTGGAATGATAAATCAATAAATATAGTGTTAAAAGACAATCTGACATTGTGACATTAAGTGTTCAAATACTTTAAGCCACTGTGTCTTGCCAGACAGTTCCATGTAGGTTGGGTTAATGGTTAATTAACGCCTGCCATTCTAGTTTGCATGTGGTTTCAGTGGATACTGATGGCCTTGAGTTATTCAATAAACATTGCTTACAGTTACGCCACTTAGAACATTCCAAATGTAATAGTTTAATCAGTTTGCATGTAATTACAGTAGACAACATACTCCGAACATTCCTGCTGTCTGGGAGGCCGGCCATTCCCGATCCCTGGAAATTTCCCTGAGGTTTATGGTCAATAGTGGCTCTAGCCTGTAAAGATTCAATGGCACATTAAATGCTGGGAGTGGTTAGAAAAGATCAGGTGAAATAAATCTCATGAGTTAACTGTATTGTTGCTTGTAATGATCTACTCAAGACACACTGTGTTTACAAGCACAACTTTTGTTTCAATCGGACTGAATTCTGATGGGTGAATCTGAATGTAGTGTTTACATGAACGCTAAACAAGTGATCGGGTTTAGTCACAAGCTTCAAATCGGAATAGATTTTTTGACATGCGCATGTCTACATTTGACTACACACTATACAAAGTTTCCCACTGTTTGAGCATACTAAACATTCTCCTACATTGGGACTTGATATTTATCCATTTCTGGTCATAATTTGGAGACAATGAGCATATGAACCGCTGTGCCGCTGCTTATATTGATCACGCAGAAAAAATTCCCAAAACCAGTCGTCTGTGGATGATAGTCTGAAACAAGCACTGCTGGGCCGTTGTCCTGCTCCACTTCACAGACGCAGTGAAAGGAGGATTGTAGAATGACGGGACACTCGTTTATATGACCCTTTTTGGTGCGTCCCAATTCACATACTATCCGTCCTAAATAGTATCCGTCGAAAATAGAATTAGTACATCCCAAATCGTAGTATGTTGAAATGAGTGTTCCAAAGATACCCGGATGGTCTACTATTTCCGGTCAGAATCCGAAGTGCAGATCGATGCGCACGCTAACGGCTAATATTGCCCACAACCCATCGCGCATTTGAAGAGGATTCGGTTAGAACTACAGAATCAGAATCAGAATCAGAATAAGAATGGGGGTTTATTCGCCCTGAATGTTTGTACGGACAAGGAATTTACCTTGGCAGGAAGGTGCATACATATAACATACAACATTTAGGATACAACAACACAAAAATGTGCCCACATGGGGTACCTAAAAAAGCAAAGGTGCACATATGCCACAGACATATATACAGACATGGAGGACGCGCGAGTCCGCCGGTTAGAGAGGTTTAGTAGAAGGGGTTTGAGTGATTAATTAACAGTATCTAACCTGACAAAAAAATTATTTATTTAATGTTGTCTACATTATATTGCATCTGCAGAACTGCATTGTGAACTTTTGTAAAGATATGTTTAGCCATTAACTTTTAAATGCATAATTATATTCAAATTGCAAACACATGAGGAGAGGCTCCGCATAAAAGACCCACGACTGGCTATCTATGAACGTAGAAAATTACATTATATTGAATGGAGGATTTTAACTGTGACTAGATGATTGACAGGGCAGTTTACGGTGACAGGATGCACACGACAGATCTGTCCATTAAAGATGACGAAGTAGTAGGCCTATGTCCCATTATAGCTTGCCTACTCTTTTACTACACACTCAAAAGTATGTACTTTTTCTTCACAAAAAGAGCACATACTTTTAGGGCGTAGTATAAGTAGGCGAATTGGGACGCAGCATTTATTCAACAGGAAGAACAGCTCATTCATGCGTCACACGTCATTACGCTATTTCCACATCATTGCACATGCGCAGTCCTTTCAAGTGTTTAAATTTTCAACTTCTCTGGATCAGATTAGAAAAGGAATAAATCCCCCCTTTCAATCTGATCGAAATTTCATTCGGATCGAGCTCAATCGGATCGATTAAGGTGTTTACGTGAAGGCTTTTCAGTTCGATCCGATTAATAACGGATTATTTGGTTGCATGGACACGTAAGTGTTTCTGATGAGCGATAGAAGTTTCCATGTTCTGCCATCTTTCTCTCTTTCTTTTCAGAGTGTTTTTAGAGCTCTCCGCCCATCCGTGTTCACAGATAATGCCAGTCTGCATGTCAGCGGCTCGTCTGCCCAACGGGAATGTCACAAATGACGTACCATAATTAACAAGGTCCATCAGCCTGAGCCGGGCCGGCAAACAAGCCTGTGTGCATGTTGGAGAGGTATTGATATGTGTTTCTGATGTTGTGAATCAGTGTCTCGCTCACAAAAGAGCTGTAGTGGACAGTGGAGCTGAGATGGATAGATGGGTATCATAATAACATGATAAATCTATCCCAGAGGTTTCTTTTTCAGAGCTCTGGATATTGATGCTGAAAACAGCATGCCACAGTTGCATCCATGCATGCCTATATGGGCAAATACAGTAGTCGACATTTGAAGTGGATCAAAACCTTTCATCAAAGTTATACATTAATTTTGAACAATACCCGTTATTGTCTTAGGAAACCTTTGATGAACTTTTTTTACTTTAAATGTTGATTACTGTATATATGACCTATGCAACACCTTGCTCTGCAGAACAGGAGTTTTTGACAGTGTACTTCTAAAAGAAAATCGCCTCTTTTAACTAGATTGTGCTCTTAAATGTCAGGTGCATAAAGCTTTTGTGTGCTTCGAATGACGTGCAATATGTGTTTCATCTAGACTTCAAGCTGTCAGTGTTTACTTTGTTTGAAGAGTTTACACTGCAGCAGTTCGTTGAATTAGCACAAAATATTTCTGAAAAGGGCGATGTACAGCAATGACAGCAGTTTGATGTTCTTTTGAGCTGGTGGTGTTTTAAAATAAGGGATTTGTCTTTATTGAGATGGCCAGTGTCATCTGGCACCCTAGATAGTGTTTGCTTATGAGGCTTTGCACCTGGTGTTTGTGAGTAGCTGCTGTTTGACATGTATTTAAACATATGAAACTGAGTATGTGTGGTGGTGAGAGATGGTTCCTCTGTGTTTTATGTAGAGGGGCCTTGTTATTATTTTTATACAACTTTTGTGCACCAAATTTTGTTGACCCGGCAGTCTTTGACTTTTAGAAATAAACAGCCTGTTTTTGCTATTTTCCCTTAATATTATTTGTTAATTATGTCTATTTTCATTGGCTCACCTCTTAAACACAACAGTATATTGCATAACTTTATTATTATATTATTGTACAAAATACTCTATACAATACAATTAATGATTTCTAAATGTAAAAGGCATGTTCAACAAATACTACAACAACATATGAATAAAACTAATATAATGATGGATAGAGATAGATCAAAAACTATTATTATTGTAATCCATCAATCATCTATCTATCTATCTATTAATCTATCTATCTGTCTGTCTGTCTGTCTGTCTGTATTTCTGTCTGTCTGTCTGTCTGTCTGTCTGTCTGTCTATCTGTCTATCTGTCTATCTATCTATCTCTCTATCTATCTATCTATCTATCTATCTATCTATCTATCTGTCTGTCTATCTGTCTGTCTATCTGTCTGTCTGGCTGGCTGTCTGGCTGTCTGTCTATCTATCTATCTATCTATCTATCTATCTATCTATCTATCTATCTATCTATCTATCTATCTATCTATCTATCTATCTATCTATCTGTCTGTCTGTCTGTCTATCTGTCTGTCTGGCTGGCTGTCTGGCTGTCTGGCTGTCTATCTATCTATCTATCTATCTATCTCTCTATCTATCTCTCTATCTATCTATCTATCTATCTGTCTGTCTATCTGTCTATCTGTCTGTCTATCTGTCTGTCTGTCTGGCTGGCTGGCTGTCTATCTATCTATCTATCTATCTATCTATCTATCTATCTATCTATCTATCTATCTGTCTATCTGTCTATCTGTCTGTCTGTCTGGCTGTCTATCTATCTATCTATCTATCTATCTATCTATCTATCTATCTATCTATCTATCTATCTATCTATCTATCTATCTATCTATCTATCTATCTATCTATCTATCTATCTATCTATCTATCTATCTATCTATCTGTCTGTCTGTCTGTCTGTCTGTCTGTCTGTCTGTCTGTCTGTCTGTCTGTCTGTCTGTCTGTCTGTCTGTCTGTCTGTCTGTCTGTCTGTCTGTCTGTCTGTCTGTCTGTCTGTCTGTCTGTCTGTCTGTCTGTCTGTCTGTCTGTCTGTCTGTTAATTGGTTGCAAATGATAGATCAGTTTTACAAATCTTCTTCTATCATTTTCTTCTTCTATTTTCTCATTTTTGGACGAAACCCGACCAGTTCTTGACAAGTCTGTGAGATTCACCAGTTTCTAAATGAGTTCTTGCAGTTTAATAGTAGTGGATGGAAGAGTTGTGCATGTTAGAGTTTGCACAGTCAAGACTCTTTTACTTGAGAAGAGCAAGAAAAATCCTGTTTTGCGTGATGCAAAAATATGACATGTTCAGTGTAAAGGACATTAAAATAGTAATATTGCACAAAACCACCGTCCAGTGCGTCAGACCTCACAAGTCTCTGTCTTTGTGCGTTTTCCTAGGGCAGTCGGTGTGTCATTTTCACTCTAAACGCATGTGACGCTCTCTGTTGCTATGCTGAGAGCACAGTGAATGTTATTTGTTATTTTGTATGCCGTCTGAATGCTCTCTCTGTCACCTCATTCATTTCCGGTGGCATCTCTGACCTTAATGTGTAAGGCAAACAAACCAGGAACCCGTTCACATTTGCCCAGAGTGTGTCATTGACAAAGCTGAACGCGTCTGATCAGTGTGCATTTGACTGATGACTCACTCATTCAAAGCCACACAGGCGTGTTTAATGATTAATGTGCAAAAATTTAGCCGCATCCACGATCTTTATTGAAATGTGGTGGATTAATTTTAATATTATGGTTTAAAGGCATTTTGCATTCACTGGGTCTGCTTTAGGTAAAATTAAGAATGATTTTAGTATGATGAAATAATGCTGCCAGGTTCAAGATTCACCTCCAAGTGAGTGAGATTAACAGAGTTTACAGGAAGTACACCATACTGGTATGCCAAGCAATGGTGTCCACTATCCAGTGAGACAACCTCTGCTTGGAGAGAGCCTTTCCCTTCAGCTTCCCACCATAAAAGACAAGAGCTGGTCTGAGGTCCTAAAACACTGCGTGCTGTCTACATAGGTGCGGAGAGCACATACTGGACAGAGCAGTGCCAAGGCTGGGTCTACCTCCTCCGAGGGCTGCGCTTGCAGTTTCACCACCTGGTCCCGGAAGGGAGTGGTAGGAACCTTGGGCACATATCCACGCCGGGGTCTCAGGATCACGTGAGAGTAAGCCGGCCCGAACTCCAGGCACGCTTCGTCAACGGAGAATGCGTGCAGGTCCCCTACCCTCTTGATAGAGGCCAGTGCAACCAGGAGCGCTGTCTTCACCGACTGGAGCTTAAGCTCCACTGATTGCAAAGGCTCAAAAGGGAGCACTCTGCAGGGCAGTTAGAACCACCGTGAGGTCCCAAGAGGGAACGAGAGGAGGGCGAGGAGGATTCAGTCTCCTCGCTCCTCTCAGGAACCTGATCATCAGGTCGTGCTTCCCCAAGGACTTACCTTCTACCAAGTCATGGAGTGCGGCAATAGCGGCAACATAGACTTTGAGGGTGGAGGGAGACAGCCTTCGCTCCAACCCTTCTTGAAGGTAGGAAAGCACGACACCGACCGAGCATCTCCGGGGGTCTTCTCGGCGAGAAGAGCTCCAGCTGACGAAGAAGTTCCACTTCAACGCGTAGACGTGTCTCGAGGACGACACTCTAGCGGAAGTGATGGTAGCCACCACCGCAGGTGGTAGGGTACTCAAGCCTGCCTGGTCCCGCCCAGGAGCCACACGTGGAGGCTCCAAAGATCGGGACGAGGGTGCCACAGGGTGCCCCGTCCCTGAGAAAGTAGGTCCTTCCTCAGAGGAATGGGCCAAGGAGGTGCTGTCGCGAGGAGTATGAGTTCGGAGAACCAGGTCCGGGTGGGCCAGTAGGGCGCAACCAGAAGGACTTGCTCCTCGACCTCCTTGACTTTGCGCAAAACCTGCGCAGGAAGGCTCACTGGGGGAACGCATATTTCCGGCCCCGCGGCCAGCTGTGCGCCAGTGCATCCGTGCCGAGCGTGCCCTCGGTTAGGGAATAATACAGGTCGCAATGGGTCAAGTCGTGAGAGGCAAACAGATCTATCTGTGCGTCCCTGAACTGGTCCCAAATCAGCTGAACCGACTGGGGATGGAGTCGCCATTCTCCAGGGAGGGGCTGAAGCCGTGAGAGCTCATCGGCTGCACAGTTCAGGACTCCGGGAATGAAAATGGCTCGAAGCGACCTCATATGCTTCTGATTCCATAAGAGGAGGTGGCGGGCGAGTTGCGACATACGACGCGAGCGTGGACCACCTTGACGGTTGATGTACGCTACTGTGGCGGTATTGTCTGATCGGACTAGTACGTGTTGACCCCTGAGCAACGCCCGGAAGCGGTGCAGGGCAAGGCATACTGCCAGCAACTCGAGGCAATAGACATGCCATACTGCTCAACACTACATGCGAGAATCACTGAGCTTCAGGAGCAACCTTGCTCAACACCTAAGTGTGAAGAAATTCACTGAACTTCAGGAGCATTTCTGCTCAACACCTGGGTGTGATAAATCTCACTGAATTTTTCAGGAGCATTTCTGCTCAACATGAGAGTGAGACAGCATGTCCATTGCGCATGGCGCCCCAGCCCGTGGAGGCATCTGTTGAGACAACAACATGCCGGGAAGCTCGATCCAGGGGCACTCGGACCCGTAGAAAACTGAGGTTCGACCACGGGGTGAGTACTGACGGCAGGTCGGAGTAACTGGTACTCGGAGGGTGCCGTGTTGCCATGCCCACCTCGGGACTCGGTCGCAAAGCCAAAGCTGAAGCGGTCTCATATGAAGCAATCTGAGCGGTGTACCGCGGCTGCAGATGCCACATGCCCCAGGAGCCTCTGAAAAAACTTCAGTGGAACCGCACTCTTGCGCTTGATAGTCTCAGGCAAGTCAGCAATGGCTGAGTGGAGAAGGCGACCAAGTCCATACCGAGAAAAGAGCTCCTCTTCACGGGGCAAAGTTTACTCCTTTCCCAGTTGACCCGAAGGCCCAGACGAGCTAGGTGCCAGAGCACTGGGTCCCTGTATTCGCAAACCTGGTCACAGGAGTGAGCTTCAGACAGCCAGTCACCAAGATAGTTCAAGATGCGAACCCCGTGTTCCCATGGAGGAACAAGGGCTGCCTCAACAACCTTGTGAAGGAGCGAGGAGACAGGGCTAACCTGGATGGGAGAACAGCGTACTGATATGCGCGCGCCCTGACAGCAAACCGTAGGTATGGTCTGAGTCGAAGGAGAACGGAGACATAAAAGTAGGCGTCCTTCAGGTTGATCGCTGCAAAACAATTCTGTGGCCGCACACATCCAGAAATGCGTTTGGCCAGGAGCATCTTGAACGGCAGCCTGTGAAGGGAGCGGTTCAGATGCGTAGGTCCAGGATTGGCCGTAACCCACCAGACTTCTCCGGGACAATGGGGCTGTAAACTCGGACCTCATTTCGGCTGGAGGGACAGTCTCAATCGCACCCTTCGCCAGTAGGGTAGCAACCTCCGCTCTCATGATAGGGGCATAGCCATCGACCAAAGTGGAGCGGACTCCCCTGAAGCGGGGAGGAGACCGTGCGAACTGAATCACATAGGAGCAGATAGGGATGCTCTAGGCAGGCTCCCCACTGTGCCAGCGGCGTCAAGAACCACAGACGTCCCCCCGGTGGTGCAGCGAAGCGGAATGACCGGCCCAGACGTGGACGGCATAGCGGCCCGGTGTGGGGGCAAGGTCATAACCGCACCCTGACAGAGGAGGCCAGGGAAGGACCAGCTTTCCACGGGGGCCTGCTCTGTCAGGGGTCTGGTGACAGAGGGGGACAGGGGCGAAGTGGTCCGTGGACCGCACGCCGTGTCAACCGCCTCTGGGACAGAGGGGGACGAGGAAAGCACGGCTTGTGGGCGGGTGTGTCGTCCGAGAACTCTGTATGCTCAGAGACGAGAGAGTCAGCTCTTTCTGAATAAGGATTCTTCCCCAGCCCTCTACCGGGGAAAGGAGTGGCCCTGTTACCAACTCCTGGAAAGAACTGAGTCTCATCTCAGAGCAGCCCATCTCAAAAGTGCTGCTTTACCCGGCGTTTAGCGGGGGGCAGGGCTGGATAGGGCTGTGGCATCCCCCCTACGGTCTTCCAGAGCCAGGCCCGGGTGAACGGGCGGGGTTGGAACCGTGGGAGGGCGCCTTCGGCGGTGGGCAGACTGAGGGATCTGAGCGGACGGCGGGGCCGTCGGGCAGAATAACCTCAATTTGCTCACAGGCGGTTGAGAACTTTTGGGCAGAAGCACTCAACCGCACCGCCGAAGAGGCCGACCTGGGAGATGGGGGTGTCGAGCAGACGGGTCCGCCCGACATCGTGCACATCAGACCGGTCAGCCCCAGACTGGTGAACATCACCTGAGTCCGAGAGCGTTCGGACACTTTCGTCGCTCGGAGAGCAAGGTCAGTGGCGGCGCGCAGCTCAATGAAGAGCCTCGGGTCAGTCCCGTCCTCCTGCATGTCCATGAGCATCTGGGTCAGGTAGACCAGCAGAACGGTCATAGGATGCAGTGAGACGGCTGCCTGTCCTATGGCACTATAGGATTTTGCCACAGATTAGTGTAGACGAAAAGAACTACAGGCTTTGGACGGGTGCTTAGGATTGCGCCGGGAACAACAGAGCGTTCAACCGAGGGGACCCCAGTGTACCCATGGGCAGCGGCCCCTGAGGGGAGGAAAGGGCGAATGAGACCAACGAGAGGACCCGTGATCTCATCATGCACGTCCGGGAGGAAAGATACTGGGGTTTGCCGTGGACGCGGGTCGGCGGCCTCACCCAAAAACCAATCGTCCCGGGAAAGCATCGCCGTCATTTCCAAAAGAATCAAGCCCACCTAGTGATGCTGCTACAGACACAGCATCATCCTCTGTAGCTTCAAATGAAAACACACGGGCCACCCGAGGGTAGACTCGTGGAATCATCAGTTCGCTAGCGGGCACCGTCATTAAAGAGGGGGGGCTGGGGCGTGGACACAGAGTCGGCGCCTTGTTCCAGACCAACACCCTCAGATCACCCTGGCCACCAGCCCAAGATCGGGTGGTGGATGAGGGGACTCTCACTCTTGCGAGTTCACTGAGTCTCAACCTATATATGACGCGATGATCACGTTCCTAGAGAGAACATGAGTCATCCACGAGCGCTGTTCAAGCATGATCAAAGCCCAAACATACTAGACAGCGCTCGTGCCCATCAGAGTCCGATACCAGTCCGCTGCAACCAGAAATGCACGGGCGAGCCGTCTTTAAAAAGACGTGCCGCGTGTGAGCTCTTTTATGAGAGGAGAAAAAAACTCTGCGATGTTGAAGTGAACAGGGAGACACACACACTGGCAGATCACTGCACAGATCAGCAGGCACTGTGAGCTCGCTGCCGATCGCCGTCACACCAACACCGGAGAGAGAAGCTCGTCTCGTAGAGTGAAGTCAGAGATGGCTGTGGAGTGAAGAAATACTCTTGGCTCCGAAGCGAAAACATATCTGCATGTTGCCGGCGTCCTCCTTTTATACCCACGAGGTAAGGCGGAGATACGCTATGCAAATTCCGCAGACCCATGGCATTTCTTTGCCATTGGCTCGTTTTGTAATACTCGAAGTCGATAGGTGTTCTAAGCGAAACCCCATTCGTCGTCATCCGACGTAACTCGGAGTGACAACGAAAGGGAACCTCAGTTTCTTTCATTATTCAACACTTATTTCTGTTGGGATGTGTTTTTCCAGTCTCCATTTTTTACATGCATCGGTTTGGATGACACAAGAGAAAACTGTAATGTGAGATGGGAACGATGTAGGGCTTTATACGAATTTGACCATAAATAGAAAAATAAATCATTAATTCTAAAATTGCCTTTTACTCCCTTCATTCCAGAGCTTATTTATTGAGCAGTTTGTGTCCCATGGGTGTGTTTGGAAACCCTATCCAGGAGTAAATACATCTCTGGAAGAAAATCAATGTTTTAATACTCTCTCTTCACAGATTCGATTACACGAACAGCTCACTTGCAGCACATAAAAGATGCCTTTGGGTGAGTTGAGCTTGAGACAACAAGCCAACTTGATTGAATGTTTGCATTCATAAACTCTCAGCCTATTGTGACGCTCTCATTAAAGTCATCATTTCTCAGGAGGGTCGTGTCATTCAATCCCAGCAGCATCAGACAGATCCCATCCTATAAGGTAAAGGCATGTTTTTATATAGTATGAAATTTCACCTCGCAGTCCTCTCTTGTGCCCGTCTCTTTAAACCCGCTCCAGCTGCACAAACATCTCTCCCCGTCTGACCCGACGCCATTAAAAACCCATCTGTTCAATTAGGCTGGCAAACCTACAGCGAAGCCGACTGTGATTCTGTGGAGGGCTGTGATCCTGTGAATAACAGGTATGTTGAGAAGTTTCACAGGGAGACTGAGTGCTCATGAATTTAACCAGAACATTGTGTGCAGAGCTGAACCGCCCTGTACAGAACAAAGTGTGAATCAACCCAGAGGGATGTTTCTTTGCTCATATAGTTTTCTTGTGCATCGTTTCACTGAAAAAAAAACTGTTTGAAGTTACTTTGAAACTATTTTTTACTCAGAAATTGCTTGTAAATTTCACAAATAATTACAAAGAAATGGCAAGTAACATTGAATTAAACAATGAAGTAGAATGACTGAAAGAGTATTTTTCACTTAAACAATGCTGGGTTGTTTCAACCCATGTTTGGGTCAAATATGGACAAACCCAACAATTGGTTTAATTTTTTTTTTATAAAAAATTTAAACCCAACGGTTTGGTTTTGTCCATATTTGACCCAAACATGGGTTGAAACAGCCCAGCATTGTCTAAGTCAAAATTTTAGAAAAGAGAAATTGACTCAAATGCACAGTCTAGCATTTTGGTGGGGTATGGTAAATATATAAAAGAAACAAGGGGAATTCACTCAATATAAGATTCTCCACAGATACTACAACACTCCAGTAAGACTTTTCAGGATGAAACTGACAAAAAAAAATTGTTGGAAATGCCAGCTGTACACGGGCACCTTTTTACACTGTATTTGGGAATGTAGTCTTGTTAAACCAATTTGGAAACAAGTTGAGGATGTTTAAGTTGCCGGTATGGCTCCAAAATATCTTTAACTCCTAAACTGTGTCTATTAGGTGACAACTCTCAAATACCTTATGTTATTATAGTTTGTATTACAACAATGGCTAGTAGGATTATTTTGAGACACTGAAGACAATGAAAGCCCCCGAATTAAAAGAGTGGGCCAGTGCAATGATAAACATTGCATCTTATGAATCTATGCTTAACCGAGTAAACAATGTTAGAGAGGAGGAGTTGTCTCCTTGGGAATAGTTCTGGACACATATTACAGTAAGGTCTCAAAATGAATAGTTAACCACTTTGTGTTTTGTCTTGTACTGTATTTTATTTCATCGTCAAAATGTGCCTGTAGGAACATATAACGCTGTTTTTGTCATAATGTTGTACTGCTGTCACCTATCAACTTTCCGAAAAAAGCAATATAAAAAACTTCAATTAAAAAGAAAGAAATCAGGAATGGTGAGAGGGCATTGTGCTTGGTACATTTTTCATCGTCAAACCAAACTTGGGTCTTCAGCCAACAGTTTAAATCTGTCTAGAGCTCTTCTCAGAATGTTTGAGCATTAGGTCAGTAGGTGGAGAGTGGACAGTCTTTTGTGGCGGTTTGAACACATTTGAGTGTCCACACTATGAAAGCAATCCGGTCGAATGTGTTTTAAACTATCTCTGGAAGTGGTGGAAAGTGGACAAGCTCAAAACCTTTTAGACCCCATTTACACCTGTATTTAGCGGCGTCCACTCGTGATCCGATCGACTAAAACACGTCTTGATACCAGGTGTAAACAGGGCCTAAAATGAACATGGATTGCAGGTCAAATGATTTAATCTTGGATCATTAGATGAAACATTTTAGATGCATATTGTGATCTCTGACTTATAGTGGGTTATAGTATGATTCTCGAGACACCAGGCACTGTTTTATGCGGATGAGCGGGCCGGAGCGCGTTAAGGGTTTTTCTGTTAATAACTGTTTTAATTAGTTAATAACTAATGATCTTTGCAACGGAAGTGAATCAATCAAAACTAACTTTAGCTGGACAATAACTTTATCCTAGAGCTCTGGTGAAGCCTAAACAATCTGTTACGGTAATTTCTCTTATCACTGTAAAGCTGCTTTGAAACAATCCATACTGTTAAAAGCTCTTTATAAATGAAGGTGACTTGACTTGACTTGACTTGACTTGACTTGAGCACAGTTTAAGACATTGTTGAGATCTCTACTGAAACCCTTGAGGAGAAATTTGTGAAATTACAGGGATCTTGTTTCAGGAGTAAGTTAACATCTAAGAGGCTTAAACTTAAAGGGATAGTTCACCCAAAAATCAAAATTCTGTCATCATTTCCTCACCCTCAAGTTGTTCCAAACCTGTATGAGTTTCTTTCTTCTGCTGAACACAAAAGAAGATATTTTGAAGAATATGGATAACTTAACAGTTGACAAGCCCCATTGACTTCCATAGTATGATGGAAATCAATGGGTTAAAGAAGCAAGAAACTGCATTCACCCAAACCCTTTTTTTACTTTCACAATGTGGCATATTTCCAAGTGAAACTGGAAATCAGGAAATCAGATTTCCAGGGAAATCTGCATTGAGAAAATCAAACTTGATTTCATGTTGAGTTTATGCAAAGGCATATTTAGATATTGAAATCTACTGTTATTCTGCTACTTCTTCTTATATGACAAACAACAGAACTTTATTTTTGTATTTTCTCAGCACTGATTTGTTCAGAAGCATCTATTAAGATATTGTCAGGGATATTCAGTCATTTGCTTGTTTAGTTTCATTATCGTGGACTTTTAGTTTGCTTCTCATTCCCTATTTCCTGTTGTCTTTGTTCATGTTTCCCGTCATCATTAGTTACTATGGGAACTCGTTTGATCATCACACCTGTTAGTCTTTTAGTTCGTTATCAGTGTGTATTTAAGTTCCTCGTTTCTTGCCTTGATTGTCGGTTATTGTTTATGTGTCACACGCTGTTACGTTACCTGTGGATTATCTGAGTTTGTTTGATTAAATGCTTTTATTTTTCAATTAATCTTCATCTGATCTTCTTCTGTGGACCTTTTTCACTGCGATTATGACAGATACTTTATTTTTGCTGTTTTTCATTATTCATATAAGATTGAATTGAGATCTCAGTCTGCCATCGATTCCTTCTTGTTCAGCTCCCCGATGCGATGTTAGGTCAACTGTAAAGATATTATATTTTCATAACAGCGTGCAATGAGTAAGAAAATGTTCAAATGCTTCTCTGAAAGCTCTTTTGTGTTTGTGAAATCTTCACTCCTCCTCAACTCATAGCCCACTATTCTGCGGTCGCCAGCAGATTCACAAGCCCCATTGTGTGGCAATGTACATTGCATACAGTAGCAGTTGTGTTGCAACAATCGTCTGCATTGTGTTTGCTTGTCTTATACAGAGAACAGTGTAGGCAACACTGAGCATACTGTACATACTGTCTGCATTTGCAGAGATTACCTCATAAATAAAAGCATGCAATTTACCTCGTCTGATTCATAGAAAAAGGTTTTATTCTGATTTAATTTACTTGCTGGCTTCTGACTTCCCTATACTGATCTTAAATGAACAAGTCAAAGTCAACGGGAACTCGAAATGAACCCTGTTTAGTTTCCTGGTTTAGTTTCTTATAGTGAGTGATTTATTTAAAGAATGGTCTTTATAGTCTTTCATGAAATGAAATCTCTTCTGAAACTGTCTCTTTCCCAGGCGAAACATCTGCGAAACCTCTCGGTTTGATCTTGAGATTCTCATCGATTATTTGTGACTTTTATTTCCTCTTGGAACTCAGAGCGGTTATTTGCAGTAAATCTTGTTGTATGTGGGTAAAAGGTGGAATATTGTACAGGGAATGTGTGAGAAAAGCCGTCAGGTGTGTTGAGGAATGTCAGGTGTGGTCGTTTTGAGGAAACCGGGCGGCACAAAGATATGTGTTCATTTCCCACTGTGCCAAACGGCATGAATGAACTCGCTGAAAAAGCCACAAATATGCAGTAAATAGCTCTTCTCTTAAGGTTTCTTATGTTCATTCACTCTCTGAACGGCAAAAGATGATACATTTTGAACATGGGTGAATCTCACAAAGAAATGTCCATGCCCTATTTTCATATTTATTATTATTATTATTATTTGTAATGTGACATTATTTATGATGATTAAGAATTCAGTTGTCACTGATTACATTATTATTGTGATGTGTAAAAAAAATTACATTTATAAAGCCATTATTAGTAATGCATCATATTTGACATACTACAGAGTGAATCTAATTTATGCTGATTAAAAATAAATGATGTCTGAAAGTCTGCACAGTATTCTGCATTACAGTAATGCAATTTGGGGTGAAAACGTGGTGAAACGTATGAAAATTATGTCTCACTGCAAAAAATCTCAATCTTAACACAAATATGCAGAGTTATGAGTTATGAAAACATTATTTCTGAATGTTCATCAAAATGCAAACGTTTTTCCTTGGTTACGCGAACGCTAGGAAACATTCCATTTTATCATTCTTCGGATGTGAATGTTCTCTGAACATTCCAAAATAACATTTTTGTGCTGTCATTTTAAAAACTTTAAAGACCAGATTGTTTTGAAGAAACATTCTATGAATGTTACAGGAAGTAAGTTTGTTCAGAACATTCCCTATTAGCTGGGATGGTCCAAAAATAGGCTTTTTTTTAAATGCAAAATATAAATTCTTTTGATTTTTGTGTTGGAATGTGACATAAAACTTCATTGGAAAACCGATGACTGTCATTGTAACATTTTTATGTGATTGACCATGTGATTGAGGTAATGTGATTGTTCATGTGATATGAGATCTCTTGATGAACCCCTCTGACTCCTTTCATTATAGTTGTTTTCTATACTACTGTATCAGATTTCTCTGAAATAAAACCTGTAGGTTAGACATGTCCATGACTCAAGGCATGTAGACCTGAAAGCTTCTCAGATTGCTCTGCATGTGGTTTCGGATAAGACGGATAAATCGGGATTCGTGTCGTCAATAGATTCAGGCATGGACAATCATAATACATGGAAACTGGGGCAAAAGTGTGTCCATGTAATGTGGGGCAGTTGGACACACTGCTATGAAGGATGTTGGAGTTGCCAGCAAATGGATGTTAAGTAATCCGGCGTGATTCATTATCTTCACATGTTGTTTGCCATCTTTTGAGAAATATCATGGAAAAGCTGTATCCTCATTTACAACACAATTCACATATTTAGATCTGGATGTGTTTCCTGTGACATGCATTATGAACTGGTTTAGCTGAATGGATTATTATGTTTATGCATTCACATATCTGGCTTAGTGAAATATGTGTCATGATGAAATGAAAGTCATGAACCACACGAACACTATAATATGTCTGGAGATATTTAAGGTCTGTAATGACATTGTGGAAAATATGCCATATGCAAAAGCTCTTAATCGTTAATTGTAATCTATCACTTGTGCTTCCTTTGTCCACACCTAAGGATGTAATTCTGCAAACAATTCCAGAGAAGATTAGATCTAATTATATATGCGGCACTTAAGAGGAGCTTCATAACGATAATTAGAACCCTTTCATTATAAGAATGCTGTCTAATACTTTGCCAGCTAAACTCACAGTTTTGAGGCCAACACATTTACCCAGTTTTGGTCATTTGTTTGTGTTTAGTAAGACTGAGGAAGATATGTTGGCCAAAACGTTGTCATTTTTGCAAACTCAAGTAGTGTGTGGGATATATATTTTTTCTAGTACATTATAGTCCAGTACATTTTTTTGTTTTCAAAATGCCAAAATAAGTCCATTGTGTCCCTTGTTTTACAATATTAAAGCATCTGTCAGATATTATATTATATTGTATTATATTGTATTGCATTGTATTGTATTGTAGTCTATTGTATTGTATATTATATTATATTGTATTGTATTGTATTTATTATATTGTATTGTATTAACTATATTATATTAACAATAATGGTTATTTTCCAAATAATGTATAAACATTATTATTGTTATTTTTTAATTATATTTTAAAATATTCATTTTATTTATTTATCTATTTAATATTATACTATGACTTTACTTTTATCTTATTACTTAATTACTCAAGAGATCCAGTCATTTGATCATGTGCACTGAAGGCCTGTGTAAAAGCTAAAAAAAATAATTGTTACTGTATAGTCAGTATCAGTGGCTATGTACGTGTTATGTAACTGTAAAAGTGTTATTTTGTGAATTCAGCCTATTAAGTAACCTGGCATTGACTCAGAGAAGACAAAATGGCCTACATTTCACAGAAGTGACAGATGATGCTAGAGAGACTTCAGTCCAGACGGCCAACTGTGCCGGGCCTATACTGATCTTGGAGAACAAACGCATCTCTGTTCCTAAAATCTTCCCTCGTCAAGGCCAAGAGAGAGAAAAGCCAGCTGGCTCAATGCAAAGATGAAAAAAATGAAAACTGAATCTTGACATGGAAATGTCTCATTCCAAGATATATGTTTAAAGTCCCCCTGTGGTGAAAATCCAGCTTTTAATGTAGTTTATTTGTCTATGTGGTGTTTTTAATATGCTTTAAGACAAACCATGTGTAAATTCATAAGTCGACAGCATTGCTGAGTATTTTCTCCTTAAAACTGCAGTGAACCAAAGACAGTCTCAAAAACACGGTTTGAAATCACTGGTGTTTCTGACGTCACAAACTACCTTGTAACCAATCAGATCAACATGTGATCGTCAACGATCTCATTTGCATATTCATATTAAATGAGGCAAAGGTGTAGAGTTACGTTCAAGCTATTTTTGTCATATTTTTGCCATTTGCCATATTTGTATACCATACTGATTACCATGTTCAGTATTCAAAGAGATTGCATGTTCATCCAAAAATGATTACATTATTATTTACTAGCCTCAAGTTGTTTCAAAACCAATGACATTCACTGAAGCAAAAGCAGTTTCTCAGAATGAAAGCTTCAGTCACCATTTAGTTTTGCTGTGCGGTGAAAAGATTCAATGACAGGGAAATGGTGACTGATGCTAACTGTCCCTTTAATGATGTGAAGAATGACAATTAGGATGCAACAATGGTTTTCCATCGTACTATTTCTAGGGAATGGATTTAGTGCAACTCATGGCCTATTAGAGAAAAAGTATATAAAAAGCTGTGACAGGAGGCAGACGGGGCCTAATGGTTAGAGAGTCAGACTTGTAACCCGAAGGTTGTAGATTCGAATCTCAATATCGGTTGGAAACACCTGAATACTGAGCAAAGCACCTAAACCCCAATCGCTCCCCGGGCGCCACAGCAAAGACGGCTCCCCACTTCTCCAGGTGTGTGTGTCCACGGTTTTAAGTGTGTGTGTTCACTACTCACTGCTCCTAATGTGTGGATGGGTTAAATGCAGAAGACTGAGTATGGCTTACCATACTTGGCCTTCACATAGCACTTTCATATTTAATTTAATTTCATTAACTGTGTCTACGCTGCAGGTATGCAGATGCATTTGGTTTGATTCATTCTGGAAACCTTATACTCATTATTTATTCATGCACCCTAGTTATCTTTAAGTTATGACTAATTATAACAACTGAGTTAATTAGTGCATGATGGAAAGTGTTGACATTTGTCACAGTAAAGATGTAAAGCTTAAATATTTCTTTGGGTTGTGATCCATAAATGGGTCACAGGTCTGTTCTGGTTGCAGAAAAGCAGGAAGAAAACTAAAGCAAATAATAAAGTTAAGCAATCCATCGATGAGATCAAGTAGTTTTAAGCATTGCATTATAAATACAGTATAATCAAGTACTGTTTTTTTACTATAGTGCATGAAGGGCTTGACTACATAGGGAATTTGTACTGGGCTGAAAGTAGGTGGTGAAAACCACTCTTTTCATGTTTTCTTCCTTTTTATAGGCATAATGTGTGTTTTTGAAGTGGCTTCATCGGGCCCCTGGAGGTTTACATAATAGACTGCTTTAGCACTCAGACGCAGGGACAATGGGGGTAATTACGCTTCAAAAAGAAACAAAATACAACACCTCCACAATATTATTCACCTTTAATCTTTATACAAACATCAAGACAAGACAAACGCCGATTGCGGTTTTGCCACCGGCCTTGCATAATGAGTTTGTCTCAATTTCCATGATGCACTGGGAGATTGACGCAAAAGGACAAAGCGCTAGACACGATTATTGTACTGAACAATTAAATAACGTGTTCTTGAAACATCACTCAGGAACACTGACATTATTCTAAGGTCATCTTTATTAAATAAATAAATAGTGGGTTCTGTCTGATAATAAGTTATGTCCATGGCATTGCAGAGCGTGCGCACAGTGAAATGTTGAACTACAGCATCGGATCATTTCACTCTGGAGCCCGTGTCCTTAAGCAGGAATGTTTTCACAGTTAAACGAAATCTGCTCTCAAGAGAGCTACATCCAACCACCCTGCCTTGCTACAGCCTTCTTCCCTCAACTTTAACTCTTTCCTCGCCATTGACAAGTTTTTCCTGGGAATCTGCGTTTGGTAGTGAACTTCTGAAATAGCACAGCATCTCCAAATCCAAAAACAAGCGAAGAATACGATCTTTGTAAACCAGAACGAGCGGATAGAAGCATTGAGTCATTTACGTGATCATCAAACATAAACAAAATATAAATCAAAACTGAATATTGTTAAGTGTCGAACCCATGAAGAGGAAACGACTGAAGCTTTGGGGATGTTGATGATTATCGATCCCGACAAAAACAAGATTTTCTCTGCTTTTTGTTTCTTATCCACATTCAAGTGTGGATATATTTTCGTTAGTTTAAAAGCAGAGGCTCTGTTCTTTCTTTCAACATATTGAATGTTTATTCGTACAGCAAAATATTCTGGAGGCCGTGAAAGTTTTGTGAATGTGATCAAAAATTCTGGCAAGTTTTGTAGTCAACGCTGGCGGGGAAAGAGTTAATATCTCCGTTTGGCTTCAACAAAGCAAGATTTCTGCATTTAAAACATCTAAATGGGATATTATCATCTTGATTTCATCATCGTCTCTGGTTCCAGCCCAGCTCAGTTCAGTCCCTCTGTAAAACTCATAATCCATTTCATCTCCTCCCATCTTCAACACTCTCCCGTCCAGTCGTAAGTAGTCCACATTCTCGTCTTTTCGAAGTATCCCAGTCTTTGTGCGTTCAGTTGCATCTCTGCAACAGCATGTCAAGTGCGTAGTCCATGCGTGTGCGAAGGTCCGGTGAGCATCCCGACACGAGAAGCGTGCTGAGACGCAGCGTGGTGGAAACACGGTCCTCGTTGATGTACGTCAGGAGGTATTCTCCACTCTGACTGCACAGGATGATCTTGGTGTGATCGTGGTAGAAGTTCACCTGGGGGAATATAGCATGCGTTTAGCAATCAAGTCAACGTTATGTAGTAAGGGGTGTAACAATATATCGTGTCACAATATATCGCAATACAAAACTGCAACAATATGTATTGTGGATAGTTCACCCAAAATAAAATTTCTGTGTGAGGAAAAATGTCAAGTTTACAGAGCTTCAGTACTACATTAAACTAGTATATATAATGTAAAATATAATGTAAAATAATGCAATGGTGGAATATTTGTGTCCTGATAATGCCAAATGTCTGATGTTAACAGTAAAAAGTGGCCAACATTATTTTAAATATATAAGAATGCAAGAATATTCGTCTCAAATAAATCTGTTTTCAGCTTCAGAATCATGATTTTTTTATTCTGCTGTCACCATTTCATTTACACTCACAATGCAACACCAAATTTAGCACTTTAAGCAACAGTAAATTTTTTGTTAACCTTTTACTATACAGGTGAAACTCGAAAAATTTGAATATCGTGCAAAAGTTAATATAAAGTGTCATCAGAATAATTTTGATGAAAATCTTATGAAAATCCCAAATTCAAAATCTCAGAAAATTAGAATATTACATGAAATCAATAAAAAAAAGGATTTTAAATACAGAAATGTTGGCCCTCTGAAAAGTGTAATCATGCATATGTTTATAGTTATGTATACTAAATATATTAGTTTCACCTTTTCATTTGAATTACTGAAATACATGAACTTTTGCACGATATTCTAATTTATCGAGTTTCACCTGTATGTCTTGGAGTATCGCAATAATATCGTATCGAATCGTGATATGAGGGTATCGTTACACCCCTAATATGTAGACGTTCTTTGATTCTAGCAGAGCATATATGAAGTTTTACCTGGAAAGTGCCATCGTTGAAGAGCATCATGAGTGCTCGATCAGATTTGAGCCACTGAAGAAGGTACAGTCTGGGTTTGCCTGCATCAGTTACGTTGGGTAAATCACCTCCCTGTTGAAGAGCAGCAAGTTATAATCAGAAAATCTGTGAATTATTTATAGACTTCCATTGCAACACGTTTCCACCAAGAGAGGACACTTACATCCATCAAATTCTCCTCCATGTAGTGGGCGAAGTATTTTAAGATGGTGACCTGACCGACGAACTGCTCTGGGGCTTCAGTCGTGGGGAAGACCGAACATTGTCCCAGCTCCGCATAGTAATGCACCGTCCTGAAGGTTTAAAGACACGTTAGTCTTCATGATCTTCATCAGCAAAAGAGCTACAAAGACACTTGAGATGGTCAACGTACTTTTTGTCCGACAGAAGGCTCATGTGAGTGCCGTTGTTGAAGAGAACGCCAACTGTGTGATCCGACAACTGGTAGCCGAAGCCGTACTTGTTGGAATAGTCCACCCACTTCGTCACCCACTGGAAGCTGCCGTTCATGCTTTCTTTGGGAATGTTATTAGCTGTAAATAAGAGATTAAAAATGCATTATAAAAAGTGAAAGGTATAACTTTGACATGGAATAAATGTATTATTATTATTAGAATTTTTTCAGATTTTAAACTTTTTAAAATGTTCAAAAATTCTTTTTATGCTTTTTATTTTTATTTATACTTATAACAAAACCCTCTGTATTTTTCAATGTTCTATAAATATTTAATTTTCAGATTTTTTTATGAATTTTATTTAGTTTATTATATATAAAAAAGTTATTTTAAAGTGAAACGACATCTATAACTGACATGGAAAAAAAACTAAAATAAAAATAAATTATTATTATTTTATTTTCAGAATTTAAACATTAAAAATGTTCACAATCATTTTAATGCTTTTTATGTTTATGTACTTATATCTTACAATATGTTTTATAAATATGTTTTATTTTCAATTTTTTTGAATATTTATTTTTACTTTATTAATTATTAATAAATATTATTAATATTATTATTAATGTGCCTAATATTATTATTAACTTTAACATCGAATAAAAACAATTCTAAACAAAACTGATTTTAATTTATATATATATTATTGTTATTTTTAAATAATTAAATATAAATATTATTAAAGTTTTTAAAACCTTTTTGATGTTTTTTTTTTATCTAAAAATACTTTTTATTTTTAAATGCATTTTACTTTATTATTAAGAATGGGTTATTAAAAGTTACTTTGCATTTGTAAATCGGATCATGTCAGATACACACCTTCCGGCATGTTCTCCAGACAGCCTCGCAATACTCGTGCAACAGTGTCCACAACGCTTCCCATTGTGCTGTCCTCAAGACCTGTGAACACAAAAAGCACCAAAAACCCATTAGACATCGCACTGAAACATCCATTAACATCCTCACGTTGATAAAAATGTGCAAGTCTCTTACATTCGCTGCTGCTACTGCAGCTCCCCAGCGTTCCCCGCACTATCATCCGAATGCTGTCTCTAATGTGCTGTTTGCTGCTAGTGTCCTTCACTGCGGGAACAGCTGCTTTAGCAGTTGTGATAGTGGGCTTAGTGTCCTGTGGGAAATATAGGAAGGAATGTGCATGAGGTTAGGTTACAATCTTAAACCTTCTGCAGAACTAAGAGAAGGACGAGGACGAAGGAGCTCACCTCAAGGGTTTTTCTGCAGGGTTGAGGGCTGATTGAAGTTTTCCGGAGGTCAAGGCATAGTTTGTTTATGTCATCTTCTTCCTTGGTTGGTTTATCTACAAGAAGCAAGATGTGTATCAGTCTAATGATGCAAATTGGATAATCCACAAATGTGACCCTGGACGGCATAACCAGTCACAAGGGTAATTCTTTTTTAAATTGAGTTGAATGAGCTGAATAAATAAGCTTTCCATTGATGTATGGTTTGTTTGGATAAGACAATATTTGGCCGAGATACAACAAAATTTGAAAACATTAGAAAATCTGGAATCTGAGGGTGCAAAAATAATCTAAACATTGAGAAAATTGCCTTTATGTTCGCGATTGTGCTGCATTCACTCACAAAAATATTTTCTATATACATTTACGGTAGGAAATTTTCAAAATATCTTCATGGAACATGTTCTTTACTTCATATCCTAATGATTTTTGGCATAAAAGAAAAATCGATAATTTTGACCCATACAATGTATCGTTGGCTATTGCCACAAATACTGTATACACTTGTGACTGGTTTTGTGCGTGTACATATGGTTTACTGTACACAAGCGCTTACTGTGAGTCTCCAAGTACTTGGCTTTGTCCTTCTTCCCACCGAACAGGGCGGCTGCAGCTTTCTTGAAGAAGCTCTTGGCAGGACTGGTGTGGTGAAGATCTGGGGCCGCGTGGCAGCAGCTCGAAGACAGCCTGTCTGGTGTGAAACCCTGATATAAGAGGGGGAAAAAACAAGCTCAAACCACTGAATACTGAACACTGCTGACATATTTCGTTTGCACAAACGGACACACACCTGGCAGAAAAAGTCGTGGCGTAGAATATCATCGAGTTGTGGCCTTTCCACAGGGTTTTTGGCCAGCATACTGCTGATGAGATGCTTGGCTTGAGGCGACAAAGACGAGGGCATGGAGTATCGCGCTTCACGAATGCACCGGTACGTTTCTTTAAGGTTTGTGGTTTCAAAAGGAGGTCTTCCCAAAAGCATGGTATACCTGTTGGGACACAAATGATCCATCAGAAATAAACATCTCCATGACATTTACGAGAGTAACATCCTCCTTGTTAGAGGTGGATTTTTGCACACAAAAAAAAGACAGATAAAAACATTGTATGCAATGCGACTGCAATTACTTTATTTTCTTTGTAGGTGGCAGCAAATTGTCTTAATGAGTGAGTCATTCCGTCAAATCATTCAGTCAAATGATTTGTTCAAAACAGCTGGATGAAGTGAATGTCTTTATTAGTGAGCCGTTGAATCATTCATCTGAATCACTGATTAAACCCAGATTCATTCAGCAACGAAACATCACTGTGTTGCAGTAGAGCTACTGTGGATTTATGTAGTCTAAAATGTAATTCACATAATATTAATTTCATGTTTTTGAACTGTTGTATGAAATCAATATCACATTAACAATTGTGCTGGTATTCGGGAAAACAGCACTTTTGCTCATTCTGTATTGCTTAACTATATCCTATTAGAAATATTACAAGAACCCCATATCTTGAATTTTGGGGGCAGTTTTATTAATTTTGGTGGCATTTTTGCCCCCAAACCCCCCGTTAATTTCCGATCTTAGCTCTTTTTCGAGGGCAAACGGATGCCCCTTCAGTTGCGAGGCCCGTTTAAAGTGAAACATAGCAATGTTTTAGTACTTACATCACACAGCCGAGAGCCCAGACGTCAGATTCACAGCCGTGCCCTTGCTTGTTGAGGACTTCAGGCGACAGGTAGTTTGGCGTCCCGCATATTGTTCTCCTACGGTTCTCAACCGGCTCGAGCTTCGCAGCCAGACCAAAGTCTCCAACCTTGAGCTCCATTGATTCATTGATGAAAAAGTTACCTGGGAAAAGCAACAGAATCAGGTTACGAATGGGATTTCTGTGTTAGGCTATTTGGGAATGGATGAATGCTCTAGGTGCTTACCTAGTTTAAGGTCTCTGTGCAGAATTTCTTGCTCGTGGAGATACTTTAACCCCGAGACGATCTGTCTCAGGTAGTACCGAACCTCTGGTTCTGTAAGCACCTTTCGGGCCTTGAGAATATGTGCTAGAGACTGAAGAACAACAAAATACGTCAGTGCAACAATATTTCCTACAAGACCTATTATTAAAAAAAGACGTCAATAGCACTCACGCGTCTGCTGCAGTATTCAAGCAGGATGTAGATGTTATCTTTGTCCTCGAAGTGCTGGTAGAAGTGAACGATGTGTTTGTGATGCAGGGCTCTGTGCAATTCGATTTCTCTGTCGATCTGTCAATCAAAAGGTTGCAAAAACTTAATTTGCGATTTAATCAATGCATCCAGCAGCCAATACGTGAAGACATCACAGCAAGTTACCTTTTCCCTTTGGTGAGGTTTGGAGACGCGCGTGTGTGGAATGATTTTGGCTGCATACATTTTCCCAGTGCTTAGATCTGTAAATTCATAGCATTTGGCAAAACCGCCCTGAAACAGAGAGAGAGAGAGAGAGAGAGAGAGAGAGAGAGAGAGAGAGAGAGAGAGAGAGAGAGAGAGAGAGAGAGAGGATGCATTATAAGAGCATTACATATCAGTATATTCAATTGTATATTTAAATCTCTTATTTACCTCCATGCATTATTAATTTATAAATAAATAAACAAAACCCAAAATAAAACAGCTGATACACTTTTAAATATTTAATATCATGGTACTGATACCATGTTTTTTTAACTATGGCATTTACATGTTGCTCCATTGTATTACTTTTTCATAAGTCAAATGTAAAATATTTACCTTCCCCAAAACTTTTCCTCTACAGTAACATTTCCCAGTGGTTGAATCCGTGATGATGCGTGACATTTCTTGTGTGGCATGAGCATTATTATTCTCCTCTGCTTTCCCTCTTCTGCTCTCGGTGGGTCTGTGGTGTGTGTGTTCACACATCTTGCTGTTTTTCACAGGCTGATGATGGTGATGATGATGATGATGGTGGTGTGTTATAGTCCTGAGTATGTCCATGCTCGAGTCCGACTGGGAGAAATCATCACAGAGCTTCAGTCTTATACATGCGCGCGCGGAGGCTCCGCCCATTTTATTTTTCACTGGCGCGCCACGCGCGTTCACTGAGCGCTGGAATGAAGACGCGCGTCTCAAAGACGGAATATTTTATTCCTGAGATTAGATAGATCTGTAAATCACGATATTAACTTTTATTTTATTTAAATTAAATGTAGCCTATTACTTTGAATTTAAATAAAATCTAAAATATAATTAAACTAAATCTAAAATTTTAATTTATTATTGTTATTATTATTATTATTATCTTGTTAAAAATTTTAAGTAGCCTAGTCAAAACATGCCTTTTATTTTTCTATTTTCTGTGTATTCTACAATATGATTTATTGTCTTATTTTTAATCTATTTTATTTACTTCATTATTACAATATTCAATCTCTCCATATATTCTGTATGGTATAATATTTTGTTTGAGCAGGACATGCATGGACATGTTTTAGAGACTATGGGTAAGAGTAAAGATCTCTAGCGCCACCATGTGATGCTTTACACTAGTTTTACTATGGATTTAGATGTGTGGTGCATGTATGACTCATACTGACTGACACACACACACACACACACACACACACACACACACACACACACACACACACACACACACACACACACACACTATGTCAAGCCGTTTTGACTTATGCATTGCAGGATATGAATTCTTGATATCAGAACCTCAGTTTTCACTAGTTAAAATGCAAATTCTTGATATTAATAATGACGTCATCACTCTCAGAAATAAGAATTCTTGATCAATTTAAACAAGTAAAAACTATAATTCTTGATATCCTTAACTGTATTTTAGTTAAATGTCACCATAGGTTGCCATTCAGATTCAATTGTTGATATCAAGAATATATTTTTTTACTATATTACATGATAGATATAATTTTTTTTAGTAAAAATCATAATTTGTTACATCAACAATTACGTGGTTACTAAAAAATATCAACTCAATTGTCACTAGCTGAAATATTAGGCCTAATTCTTGATATCTGTAAATGTATTTCAAGGTTACATTTGTAATTTCTGACATCTGTGAAAATGTAGGCTATTTATGATATCAATAATTAGGAGAGTAATTTCAGATAGCTATCTAAAATGGCTTTCTTAAAAAAATCACATTCATGATATCAGAAATTAACATTGTCACTTGTGGCAAGTTATTGATTTCTAAAATGAACATTTTATCTTGTAGGAATTCAATAGTTGATATCAAGAACAGACATTTGCACTAGTAAACACACAATTACTGATATAAAAAAATATGATTTTTACTATTAAGAATTTAATTGATATGTGAATTCAACCAGTAAGAAATAAATGCTTGATATCAAGAATTTAATTTGAATGGCAGCCTATGGTGACATTTAACTAGTGGAAATTAAATTACGGATATTAAGAATTATAGTTTTACTATTTTATATTGATATCAAGAATTTGCATTTTTACTATTGGAAATGTGATTCCTGATATAATAAAATGCCATTGCTACTAAATCTAATTCCTGATATCAAGAATTAGCATTTTAACCAGTGAAAATTAAATAGTTGATATAAAGAATTCATTTAATACCACAAATATCCTGGGAATTAAAACAAATCATAACAGCCTGCATGGACAACAGATTTATCATAAATGTATGGGTGCAGATAAAAAAGCATTTAAGTAATAGAATATAAGCATAAGGTAATATGATGATATTCAAATTCTAAGTTTTAATTTTAGATAGGCCTACTCATATATATATATATATATATATATATATATATATTATTATTATTATTTTTTTTTTTTTTTTTTGCATGTATCTAGTGGCACTGCTAATGCAAACAGTATGTGTTGCGTATTCGTCTTTATAACAAGTCATCTTATAGTGAGATGAAGTGAACACTGCTCTACTTTATTCAAGATCTCAGTAACATTTCATACAAGTTGCTTGTTTTTTGAAGGTCTTCAGAGAGAGTGGGAGTGTGTTGATGCTGTTATGTGAAGGCTGGGTTTCAATATAAAGTGTTTACATGCTGAACTCAGTTATTTATACTTAAATTCAGCAGGTAAACATTTATATTTATTGCATGCAAACAACGAATATTCACAGCGCAGACTACTTTATGTAACACAAAACAGTATAAAATGAAAAGCATATGCCTGTTGTCTAATGTAAACAATACACACTTCCTTTTGTGACCACTTGTTTCACTCATCAGTGAAAATGAGGCAAGGGTGTAGATTTACATTCAAGCTATTTTAAGGCATGATTTCATTTTTTTCATATTTAAATATGTGATTTTGGTGATCAGAGATGAGTTTTAAGGGATACAATGATTGACTACAGGGAGACTTTAAACTTTGTACTTTACCACCACCAGCATTAACTTTGCTCAATTGACATTTACATTTATGCAGTTGGCAGACGCTTTTATCCAAAGCGACTTGCATTGCATTTCAAGTTACACATTTACATTCTTATCAGTTCTTGCTTTCCCTGGGAATTGAGGGTAATATAGTGATAACATGTAATCCTGACAGACCGTACAGCTGATGAAAGTGTCCGGGGCGACTGTGAGAGAGATGACCTAACACATGAAGATATGATGTTTATGTATGTATTATGTAATGATATTATAACCAAAAACCATCAATAATAACCTGAAGGCAAGATAACATTTGCAAAACATGATCCTTTCCTGAATTTTAATGCGACGGACAGATGCAAAAGTCAGAGACAATTTTGGGATTGTTTTTCATTTAAACCTGGAAACAAACAAAGCTTTTGGATTAGAATGACAAAATTTAAAGTTAAACTAAATGAAAATGAGAAATGTTGAAATAGATAAATAAAATTGGGTTTTGTCATTTTTATTATTTTTAGTTTAGCCATTTTCACGTTAAACTAAATGAAAATGATAAAGTGTGAAATAGCTGAAATAAAATGTTGTCCTTTTAATTTTTTATTGTCTGAAAAAAATAATAATACATTTTATTACAGATTTAGTTATTTAAGTTAAACTAAATGAAAATGAGCAATTTTTAAATAGCTAAATAAAATTGTTTTGCCATTTTATTAGGATTTTTTAATAAGTCTGTATATTTTTTTATTAGTTTTTATTTAAGTTTTAGTAATTTTCAAGGTAAACTAAATGAATTGGTTGAGTTTGAAATAGCTGAAATACAATTTTGTGATTTTTATTAGGATTTTTGATGTCTGTATATATTTTATATTTATTTATTTCAGTTTATATTTATTTTCAAGGTAATCAATGCAGAAGTGTATATTTATATTTATATATATATATATATATATAGTGAGAAGTAATATATATATATATATATATATATATATATATATATATATATATATACATACACACAAATATACAAATGTATACATATTACTTCTCACTCAAATTTTTAAGCTTAATACGTATATTAGAAAAAATTTAAAAAATGTAAAATATATAACTATTTTCACAAGTGACCTCAGACTTTTAGACAGTGTATGTTCAATAAAAGGCAGGAAATTACTGAAAACATTGCAACAATTTATTTAACATCAAACATCCAATACTTTAGCTTGGCTTGGGAATGACTTGTTTTGCTGACACACAGGATCATTGATCATAAGACTGTTTCCTGACTCCCGAGCTGCACGGGGATTACTCCTGGTCATGGTCAGATGTTCTGGAGGATTCTCTAGCTGTGTGTACATCATAAGGCCAGATCAGTGCAGACGTGAGGCCGTGAATGAACGGGAAAGCACACACAATGAATCTGTATCCTCAGGAAACTCCTTTAACAGCTTCTCTTCCAGAAACCCCTTCTGACACAGTAACAGACATAAATCACCATTAAACATCTTAAACCCTCATTTTATTCTTCATGGAAGGTTGTGCTAAGATGTTTTGCTAACACTCTACTTTACAACATTAACATTATTTCAATAGTTTGAGCATTTATTAATTTTGGTTAATGTCAGTTTCAGTTTTCATACGTTAACATAATTAATGCATCATGAACTAAGAATGAACATTAACCTAAAACAAAAAAAATGCTGTAATATATCTTATGGATTAACTAATGTTAACATAGTTGCATATTTAATCATAGTTCTCATTTGCAAGTCGCTTTGGATAAAAGCGTCTGCTAAATGAATAATTGTAAATGTAATCATCAGCAAAGATACAAAATATTTCAGTAAAACTAAAAATATTTAAACTTCATGAGATGAATGAGGATTGGCCAAAAGTGACGTCCGGCCAAGGAAAATTTACATCTTCGCTCTTTATTCAAATATTATTAATAATTTGTTAAAGAATTTGTAAGCATATTGCATACAGTAGGCTAGTTGTGCTTGGAGTCGATTGTTTTATTTGTGATAATAACTCATTGAAACATGACAAATTGTGCCGACATAATTTTGGCCATAAAAAAAAATTATGAACACATCTAAAAACATGAGAAACAACGACATATTAATAACGTGTTATATTGTCGTCAATGTGAGCTTTTTGTTTTTCAATGCATTTTTTTATCTTATTTTCTTGCATAGTAAAATAAAACGTAGCTAAAATAGTCAAATGTAGCTGTAGTTTATAAAATATGGTTTCATCAAACTTGTAGGGTAAATAATAAATTATCTCCCTTCCGGCCACTACTAATATTGACCGAAAATGCATGACATGATCCTATAGCGCCCCCACATGGCAATCCAGCAACAAACCACTGCAGGAGCCCAGCAGGAACACGCTCACGGACAGATCCGTCTGGAACATAAAAGAGCTACAGTAAGGAAACCTAGACATATAACACAATACAAAATACTTTATGCATACAATTTACCTTCCAGAAGTCCTGTTTGATCAAATTAATATCATTGTGTGGTCTGCCACGCCACCATGCTTTACTCCTCAAATAGCCCATCGACAAGGAGTTTATTTCAAATCCCGTGCACTGAAATCCCACAGTCGAGGCTGCAAAAACCTGCACAGGACAGTTAATACATGAGTTGATAGTATGAGCTGACATTTTATCCTCATTTAAAGGTCAGCAAAACTTGCCAAGTGTCCATTGCCTGATCCCAGGTAAGCCAGACGGCCTTGGCGTCCATCCATAAGCTTGATAACATGTGCAGTTTGTTCTTGTGTTGAAGGTAAAACGGCACCTGGGAGAACATCACACCAGAACCAGAGCGCCTCAAGCTTCTCTCCTTTAGAGAGAGGGAAATATGTGGGAAGTCAAAGTACTTCACTCTGAAAGTGACCTTCAGTCCGGCATGCAGAACACGGCCCGAGTCCGGCGACTCCAGCGAAGGACAGCAGCGATGAATCCTCCATACTGATGCTGGAACAGACTCGCGGATCTGTCAAATATCAGTATAGTGAAGCATATCAGGGCAAACATGCTTTATTATACATTCTGATGGTTTTAGGATGGAAATTATAATTATAATTAAGCTAACAGCATTATTCTAAAACCTACTTCCGGGTATCACAGTCAAACAGCTACATTTAAAATTGAGACCATTATTACTATTTACATTAGATTCTATTTACATTAGATACTATTTACAAAAAATGCATCTAATGTTTATGTTTTATTGCATTCTTATTATATAAACACACACATAATATCTATCAATCTATCTATCTGTCTGTCTGTCTATCTATCTTTTTTCTTTTATTATTTATTTCATTCATTTAAAACAAATACAACGACAGCATTTAACATGAATGAAAAGGAGCAGAAAGAAGTAAAAACTTATAATGTCTGCCCCCTATCAACACAAAATCATTGACAGTTCCAGTTCATTCGAGCTGTCTCATGCAGCTGTCTCTTAACACAAAATTACATCAATAAAGCTGATCTGCTACTCCACAGTATTATATTTCTGCAACATTGATAATTTAACATACTTCTTAAACACATATATGGACTTAGAAGTTTTAATTTTACAATCAAGACTGTTCCACAAACTGACTCCTTTGATTGTGACACATTTGTCCTTTACAGCCGATTGGAACCTGGGTTTTGTAAAAACCTCAGTACTTTTTAGCTCATGTCTACTTTTCCTCTTGGTGAATTTATTTTGCAAATTGTTTGGTAAACTTTCCAGATGAGCTTTATACATAGTTTTTTAGAAGGTTATACTCTACTAATTCATTAAATTTCAGAGTTTTTAGTTGTATGAATAAAGGTTTAGTTGGATCTCTGTATCCATTTCCACTGATAATTCTAATCGCTCTTTTCTGTAAGAGTAAAATTGGATTAATGTATATTTTGCAGGCACTTCCCCACACTTTAATGCAATAGGTCAGATATGGAACAACAATCAATGAATTATACAACAAAAACAATCCATTAGTATTTAGATAATCTTTAACTTTATGCAGCACACCTATTATTTGAGATTCCTTTACTTTAATCTTATCAATATGTGATTTCCATGTCAAATGTTCGCTTATCATGATACCTAGAAACTTAATCTCATGTGCCCTTTCAATTTTCTAATCCATTAATAAACAATGACCCTTCAACATATTTCTTTTTCCTACAAAATATCATAAATTTAGTTTTGCTGATATTTAGGCACAATCTATTGGCATTGAACCACTTCATAATCTTCTGAAATTCATTCGCCACAATTTGTAGGACATCTTTTATATTTTTTCCTGAATAGAATAAGGAATAAAGACATCAAAACACAAAATTACATCAATAAAGTTGATCTGCTACTCCGCAGTATTATATTTCTGCAACATTGATAATTTAACATACATAGTGTCATCTGCAAACAGAATGCACCTAAGTAGCTGAGACACAGACACAATGTCATTTACATATAGATGAAAAAATATAGGTCCTAGGACCGATCCTTGTGGTACCCCACAAGTTATGTTACAATTTTTAGACTTTATATGGTCAATTTCAACAAAGTGACTTCTGTTTTTTAAATAGCTGGTAACACATTGGTGTGCCACACCTCTGATACCATATTTATATAATTTATGCAACAATATCTTGTGGTCCAGCGTATCAAATGCTTTTTGAAGATCCACAAAGATGCTTACTAAATAGTGCCTTTTATCTATAGCATTGGTAATTTCTTCAGTTAGTTCCATTATTGCTGTAGCAGTTGAGTGATTAGGACGAAAGCCATATTGACTATTACTTAAAATCTTAAATTCATTTAGAAATGTATTCGGTCTAATCGCAAATAACTTCTTCAGAATTTTTGAGAACTGTGGAAGTAATGATTTATTTCCTTTTTTAAACAATGGAATTACTTTGGATATTTTCATGCAGTCTGAAAAAATATACCTGAAGTAAATGAAAAATTACAGATATAGGTAAAGGCTCAATAATTACATCTATAATTTGCTTTATCAATACCATATTCATATCATTATAATCATTTGATTTTTTATTGGCACACTTCTGAACAGTTTTCATTATCTCAGTCGCTTGTACACTTTCAAGAAAAACACTGCTAACATTATCTGGTACTGTGCCACCATTGGTGTTTCCATCTAGAATTTGTTGTGACAAAGTAGGGCCAATATTTACAAAATAATTATTTAATTCATTTACAATTTCAGTTTTATTGCAAATGTAAACATTATTCTTTGTAAACTGATTTGGAAGTGTTGTTTTTACCTTGCCTTTTTTTCTTACAGGCATTTTTCAGGCCATTTGTCATCCATGGATTGTTAACAGTGTTTTTCTTGAAATATCTATCTATCGATCTATCTATCTATCTATCTCTCTATCTATCTATCTATCTATCTATCTATCTATCTATCTATCTATCTATCTATCTATCTATCTATCTATCTATCTATCTATCTATCTATCCATCTGTCTATCTATCTATCTATCTATCTATCTATCTATCTATCTATCTATCCATCTGTCTATCTATCTATCCATCTATCTATCTATCTATCTATCTATCTATCTATCTATCTATCTATCTATCTATCTATCTATCTATCTATCTATCTATCCATCTGTCTCTCTATCTATCTATCTATCTATCTATCTATCTATCTATCTATCTATCTATCTATCTATCTATCTATCTATCTATCTATCTATCTATCTATCCATCTGTCTATCTACACTGAACAAAATTATAGATGCAACACTTTTGTTTTTGCCCCCATTTTTCATGAGCTGAACTCAAATATCAAAGACTTTATCTATCTATCTATCTATCTATATATATATATATATATATATCTATATATATATATATATATCTATATCTATATATATATATATATATATATATATTTTTTTTTTACATCATTACATTGTTTAGAGTGTAAGAATCAAATGGTGAAAAATAATTATTGTTATATTTTTTTATAAACATTTTATGATATTTCCTATGTGAAGGACACCATGATCAGATATATTCAATGCATCTATTCATACAATTATACCATTATATAAAATGTATCTATTCACTGTCTCTAATTTGCGTATTGATGTGTTTTTCTATATATATATATATATATATATATATTTCTATAAAAGGCTACTAAATGAAATTAAAATTAAATTATCACTATAATATATATATATATATTATAGTGATAATTTAATTTTCAGCAACTTTATGTACATTTTATAAATAGAAAAGCAAAAAATAAAGAAGAAAGGCCATATAATAAATATAATATATTATAATTTAATATAATATATAATTACAGCAATTAAGATGTACATAAAATTGCTGAATATTTAGATATATTTTAATATACTGTATATATCATTGCAGTGTTGTAATTGTTAATTATAATCAAAACTAAAACAATTAAAAAATGTTTTTGTTAATAGAAATATAGCTTAAATATAAAGCTTGTAAAATTAAATATAATGAAAAACTTAAAACGTAAAAAAATTATATAAAATGAGAAATGTTTCAACTAGTCTGCTGAAATAATATAATTGTAAGCTAATGTGGCCGACTAAAATTACTAAAGCTACTTCAAATACAATTAAAAAACACCAAAAATAAAAAAGCTAATTTAGAATATTAATAAATGCTATAACAGTACATAATACAAAAACAACACTATTTCAGTGTATTTATTGGGATGATATTTAACACTTACACCAGCGGCCGGTAGAGGTCGCGCTGCTGCAACAATCCGAGGCTCGTGCACGCTTGTCTGACGCTGAGCTCTGAAGCGTCAAATGACTGAACCAACCAAAGACCCATTACATGTGTTCGTTCCCTTTCAAGGGAACTTCGAGCTGCGTCAAACGCTGCGGGAACGCCCCTGCGTTGTGCGTCATGAAGCACGTATGGAATCAGCCCAATGGAGAGATGAAACGTCATAGGCGGGTGACGTCATCGACCAGGAAACTATAAAGCACCCCAAAAACACAAGCGCATTAGCTTCTGTGCTTTCAGTCGCGCTACATGTGAATCTGTCCCTGTGTGATATTGTCTGTCTTACATACCCTGCACCACACAAACAATTTATCCCTATATATATATATATTGAGAGATTATGGCGGACGAACAGCAGTTTAGAAAGTGTGTTCCTCCCTGCTCGCGTTATTTAACGAGCGGGGATACACATGATCTTTGTGTTGTTTGTTTGGGAGTTCAGCATGCCCAGCTTGCTCTCGAGGGAGCAGACTGTGAGCATTGCGAGCGTTTGCCGTTAAGGACGCTCCGCTCCCGCCGGTCGCTCTTTGAGGAGAGCGGTTCGGTGCGCGCTCCCCGCGGTTCGGGTCCCGCTTCTGCCGAGGCAGAGCGGCGGCGCTTATCGTGGGGATCGCAGATGGATCTCACAGCGGGGTTTGAGACGGGCTCTGCCTTATCTCTCCCTTCACCTGTGAGATCCAGTGCCTCAGTCCCGGGTTCGGAAGCACGCGCTGCGGTTTCTTCCGCTCGGGCTGAGGCACCAATGCTATCCAGTTCTGAGGAACTTGATGTTGTTAGTGTTGAGGGAGATGTGGAGGATTCGCCACCCCACACTCCTGAGAGTGATGAGCTTATGGAGGTGTTAACAAGAGCTGTTGAAAAACTTAATATTGAATGGCCAGTGACTAGACAGGAGTCTGTTTCTAAATCAAAGTTGGATGAGAGATTTTTGCCGTCACGTGTGCAGCCTCCACGCCGGTGCCTGCCGTTTTTCCATGATCTCCACACCGAGGTGTCGAAATCATGGAGAAAACCGGTGTCATATAGAGTGTTTAGTCCCCAGACTTCAACATACGCTAATATTATGGGAGCCAAGGCTCATGGTTATGGTGCGTTGCCTCGTGTGGAAGAGACGCTTGCGAGCCATCTCTCCCCCGAAGCAGCATCATCTTTTAAGGCACCGGCATTACCCACCAAGCCTTTAAGAAACACTTCGGCTTTGGTGGGTAAAGCATATTCGGCAGCAGGTCAGGCTGCGTCATGTCTGCATACTATGTCAATCTTGCAGGCATACCAGGCTGATCTGCTAAGGGACATGAGTGAGAGTGAGGAGGTCAGTACTGACGTAGTTCGCGAACTGCGTCAGGCTGCTGATTTATCCCTGCGTGCCACCAGAGAATCGGCCAAATTAATGGGTCGTTCTATGGCAGCTCTGGTGGCCGCAGAAAGACATTTGTGGTTAAATCAGACTAATATTAAAGAGAGAGAAAAAGCTTTTCTTTTAGATGCTCCTCTTTCTCCCATGGGGTTGTTTGGTGATGCTGTGAATTCAGTTATCGATAAATTCCAAGAAGAAAAGAAACAAACTGCAGCTTTTAAAAAGTTTCTTCCCCTTAAAGTTCATGTCCCTGGGGCTGCTGGGCGGGAGCAGCCCCGGCCGTCTTCGAGCTCATCACATAGAGCGCAGCAGAGGCAGAGTGTCGCGTCTCGTGCTCCCCCTGCTGGACAGTGGGCTCAGCCGCGACACTCTCAGCCGAAGCCTTCTCCCAGTAGAACTGATCTGAGGACAGTTATATTGGCTAAGAAGGCTTCGGCTAAGAAGAAGTCCTGACGCCAAGCCGTTCAGGATGCTGAGGGTGGTCCCCACCGAGGCGGAAAGGTGTTCACCTCTTTTTACGGTGCCCATTCCTCCTCGGTGCCCTCAGGGGCTCGTTCTGCCAACCCCGCCTTTATGCCGGGGCACAGACGATCCCAGCGAGCGCTTTCCCGAGGGACGCTCGCTCCCTCTGAGGAGGGTCTCAGAGCGGTCAGACCAGTTGTTCCCTGCCGGTGCGCCGTTACAGGGCGCTGCGTCTGCTGCTCAAGTTACACCAGAGGCCAGTCTCGAGAGGCTGGTACCCTTAGTAGAATTTCTGGCAGAGTGGAAAAGCCTTCCAAAAATATCTCATTGGGTCCTGCAGACAGTAGAAAAGGGTTATGCTATCCAGTTCAGGTGTCGTCCACCAAAATTCAGAGGGGTTCTGCACACAGTGGTGGGCCCCGAGCAGGCTCTGGTATTGGAACAAGAGGTGAAAACGCTCCTTCAAAAAGAGGCTATAGAACGGGTTCCTCCTCCCAGTTTGGAGTCAGGTTATTACAGCCGATATTTCATCGTTCCAAAGAAGGATGGGGGGTTGCGTCCAATTTTAGACCTGCGCATATTGAATCGCTCGGTAGGGAAGCTAAAATTCAAGATGCTCACTATCAAGCAGATCGTGTCTCAAATCAGGTCCGAGGACTGGTTTGTCACGATAGATCTGAAGGACGCATACTTCCATGTGTCCATCCTTCCACAACACAGGAAGTTCCTGAGGTTCGCCTTCGGGGGCGAGGCGTACCAGTACAGGGTTCTTCCGTTTGGCCTAGCTTTATCTCCCCGCACTTTCACGAAATGCATGGATGCAGCACTAGTGCCTCTGAGGCTTCAGGGCATTCGTATTCTCAATTACATCGACGATTGGTTGATTTTAGCTCAGACCGAGCAGATGGCGGTTCGGCATCGAGATGTCGTCCTCGCTCATATCAGAAAGTTGGGGTTGAGGCTGAACGCAAAGAAAAGTGTATTATCTCCTTCCCAGAAGACCACTTTTCTGGGTGTCGTTTGGGATTCGGTATCGATGCGGGCGCGACTCTCTCCGACCCGCATCGCTTCGATTCTCTCAGCTGTGAAACAAGTGAAGCTAGGCCAGCTACTCACTGTCAAGCAGTTTCAGAGACTGTTGGGTCTGATGGCAGCAGCGTCCAACGTTATACCTTGCGGCCTGTTGTACATGAGACCGCTACAGTGGTGGCTCAGGACCAAGGGATTCTCCCCGAGGGGAAATCCGCTCCGCACGTTCAAAGTCACGCGGCGCTGCCTTCGTGCTCTGGTCATGTGGAGAGAAACTTGGTTCCTATCCAAAGGTCCTGTGCTGGGGGCTCTTTGTCGTCGCATAACGCTAACGACGGATGCTTCCCTCACAGGGTGGGGGGCGGTCATGAGTGGTCGCCCAGCCCAAGGTCTGTGGCAGGATCATCATCTTTCGTGGCACATAAATTGTCTAGAGATGTTGGCTGTGTTTCAGGCTCTGAAACACTTCCTAACAGACCTGAGAGGCCGTCATGTGTTAGTTCAATCAGACAACACGTCGGTGGTCTCTTATATAAATCATCAGGGGGGCCTGCGGTCTCGCCGGCTTTACAAGTTGGCCCGTCAGATCCTCCTGTGGTCCCAAGGGAAGCTACTATCTCTGAGAGCAATGTATCTCCCTGGGTATTTGAATGTGGTAGCAGACTCCCTGTCGAGGCAGGGGCCGAGGCCAGGGGAATGGAGACTCCACCCCGAGGTGGTGGAGCTCCTTTGGTTGAGTTTCGGTCGCGCCGAGGTGGACCTATTCGCTTCCAAGGAGACCACTCATTGTCATCGGTGGTTCTCCATCACTCTTCCAGCCCCCCTGGGGTTGGATGCTATGGTGCAGCCGTGGCCGAGGTCACGTCTGTACGCCTTTCCCCCGATTGCTCTGTTACCAGGAGTTCTGGAGAGGGTCCGCCGGGACGGGGTCAGTCTACTACTAGTAGCCCCGTTCTGGCCGGCCCGAGTATGGTTTGCGGACCTGATTTCTCTCCTGGACGGTTCTCCTTTGGAGCTCCCGGTCAGGAGGGATCTACTCTCCCAGGCGGGGGGCACGATACTTCACCCCCGCCCAGAATTGTGGAAACTGTGGGCTTGGCCTCTGAGGGGGCCCAGCTCATAGACTCCGGTCTCTCAACCGAGGTTGTTGAGACCATTCTTAACTCCAGAGCTCCATCCACGAGGAAGCTTTATGCCTTGAAGTGGAAACTTTTCACTTCTTGGTGTGGAGAACACCTGCAGGACCCAGTTAACTGCCCAGTGGGTGCAGTGCTGGAATTCCTGCAGGAGCGCTTCTCCACAGGGTTATCCCCCTCCACACTAAAGGTGTATGTGGCGGCACTAGCTGCTTACCACGTCCCTTTCAGTGGAGTTTCTCTTGGGAGACACCCGCTTATAACTCGTTTCCTCCGTGGCACTTTGAGGCTGAGGCCAGCAGTTCGTACGAGGGTGCCGACTTGGGATCTGGCCATTGTATTAGAAGGTCTTTCCCTAGCTCCTTTTGAACCTATCGAAGAAGTTCCCGAGAAGTTTCTCACTTTTAAGACTATCTTTTTGCTTGCTATCTCTTCACTAAAAAGAATCGGAGATTTGCAGGCTCTGTCGGTTTCACCCTCGTGCCTGGAATTTGCACCTGGCATGGTTAAAGCTTTTCTGCATCCTAGACCAGGTTACGTTCCTAAGGTTCCTACTAATATTGTTAGACCTACGGTTCTGCAGGCTTTCTGTCCTCCTCCATTTATGTCATCGGACCAGGAGAAACTTAATTCACTCTGCCCTGTTAGGGCATTAGACGCTTATGTCCACAGAGCTGCCCTGTGGAGGAAATCAGAACAACTTTTTGTATGTTTCGGGCCACCCAGGAAAGGGTGTCCGGCGTCTAAACAGAGAATGAGCAAGTGGGTGGTTGAGGCTATCTCACTTGCTTATGAGTCGGCTGGCCAGCCTTCACCTTTGGTTGTCCGAGCTCACTCTACCAGGAGTATGGCTGCTTCTAAAGCTCTTTTGTCGGGGGTTTCCCTGAGTGATGTTTGTGATGCGGCTGGATGGTCTTCACCGCATACTTTTATTAAGTTCTATGACCTAGACTTAAGCTCTACCCCTGGGGCACAGGTGCTCTCGTCCTCTGTGCGCTAGTCTCACATGACGGTCATTTGGTCCTATGGCGACGTGGGTATTCGCGTTCCCGCAGCGTTTGACGCAGCTCGAAGTTCCCTTGAAAGGGAACGTCTCGGTTACGTATGTAACCCTAGTTCCCTGATAGGGAACGAGACGCTGCGTCGCTCCGCCATACTCCCGGCACTCCCGTTAGCGCTTCCTTCAAGCCTATCAGAAGCTAATGCGCTTGTGTTTTTGGGGTGCTTTATAGTTTCCTGGTCGATGACGTCACCCGCCTATGACGTTTCATCTCTCCATTGGGCTGATTCCATACGTGCTTCATGACGCACAACGCAGGGGCGTTCCCGCAGCGTTTGACGCAGCGTCTCGTTCCCTATCAGGGAACTAGGGTTACATACGTAACCGAGACGTTTCCAATCCATGCGTTTTAAACGGGTTTAAACCTACAGTCTATGGTTTAAACGCCTGTAAATACCACAGTGAACATTGAAAACAAACTGAAACATCATGTCCTGTCAGCATTATACACGCCTTAGTTTTAATCGATACGATTGACAGACTCTGAAAAGCCAAATATCAATCTGTCTAAAACACTCAAATGGGCCATTTTATCTTAAAGTCTGTTTAAATCTTTTTTAATACGAGTACTGTTTTCCCAAATTCCTATACTGGGGTTTTTAGGGCTTCCGAGATTAAAGTGATTGACAGGAGCCAAGCAAATGAGATTTCGATCTGCATCTTATTGACTTAGAGCAAATCTCTGGTAAAAATTTCTTCGTAAGGAAACATTATCATACAAACCTGTTAATATTTTTGGTTTTATTACTTTACGACGGTAGGATTTATATAGACTTAAGTGTAAATGTGTAATGAAGCCTATTAATTTCTACAAGAACAAAATAAAAAATTAAATAAAAACCTACGTAACTGAAATGCAGTATTATTTTCCATCAAGCGGGATGATATTTATTTGGAAGCTTGTTTCCGCCACAGAATGACAAATAAAAAAGGTAATTGCGACTTTTTATCTCACAATTCTGATTTTATTTCTCAGAATTGCGAGATATTAAGTCAGAATTGCGTGATATAAAGTCAGATTTGCGAGATATAAAGTCAGAATTGCGTGATATAAAGTCAGAATTGCGAGATATAAAGTCAGAATTGCGTGATATAAAGTCAGAATTGCGAGATATAAAATCAGAATTGCGAGATATAAAGTCAGAATTGCGTGATATAAAGTCAGAATTGCGTGATATAAAGTCAGAATTGCGTGATATAAAGTCAGAATTGTGAGATATAAAGTCAGAATTGCGTGATATAAAGTCAGAATTGCGTGATATAAAGTCAGAATTGTGAGATATAAAGTCAGAATTGCGTGATATAAAGTCAGAATTGCGTGTTATACAGTCAGAATTGCGTGTTATAAAGTCAGAATTGTGAGATATAAAGTCGCAATTGCGTGTTATAAAGTCAGAATTGCGTGATATAAAGTCAGAATTGTGAGATATAAACTATTCTGAGAGGAAAAAAGTCCTTATTTTTCCCCCCATAGAATTGGACTTTATAATTCGCTTATGCGAGTTTATATCTCACAATTCTGACTTTATAACACGCAATTGCGACTTTATATCACGCAATTCGGACTTCATATCTCACAATTCTGACTTTATAAAACGCAATTGCGACTTTATTTCACGCAATTCTGACTTCATATCTCACAATTCGGACTTTATAACACGCAATTGCGACTTTATATCACGCAATTCGGACTTCATATCTCACAATTCTGACTTTATAAAACGCAATTGCGACTTTATTTCACGCAATTCTGACTTCATATCTCACAATTCGGACTTTATAACACGCAATTGCGACTTTATATCACGCAATTCTGACTTCATATCTCACAATTCGGACTTTATAACACGCAATTGCGACTTTATATCACGCAATTCTGACTTCATATCTCACAATTCGGACTTTATAAAACGCAATTGCGACTTTATTTCACGGAATTCTGACTTCATATCTCACAATTCGGACTTTATAACACGCAATTGCGACTTTATTTCACGCAATTCTGACGTCATATCTCACAATTCGGACTTTATAACACGCAATTGCGACTTTATATCACGCAATTCTGACTTCATATCTCACAATTCGGACTTTATAAAACGCAATTGCGACTTTATTTCACGCAATTCTGACTTCATATCTCACAATTCGGACTTTATAACACGCAATTGCGACTTTATTTCACGCAATTCTGACTTCATATCTCACAATTCGGACTTTATAACACGCAATTGCGACTTTATTTCACGCAATTCTGACTTTATATCTCGCAATTCTGAGAAATAAATTGAGAATTGCGAGATGCAAACTCGCAATTGTGAGAAAAAAAGTCAGAATTGTGAGATAAAAAGTCGCAATTATTATTATTTATTTATTTAGTGGCAGAAACAAGCTTCCATAATTATTAGATTTTAATGTAAGGGGGAAAAATATAAAAACCTTCGTGTGGACTGAATTATTTTATCAAATAATTTTTTCCTTCAAATATTTTATTTCCCAACACTCACGTTAAATAGGCTATGATATAAGTTGTTCCATATAAATAAGTTATTAGGCCTATATATAAATAATTGTTGATTTATACACGAATTAAAATGTCTGATTCAAACTTTTTGGAATGAGTCAAGCCAGGTCCGAAAGTTTGTTGTTAGTCTAGCTACAACATCACTTAGCCTACCACAAATAGGCCGGGGCCTATTTAAAAAATTTTAAGGAGGAAAAAAAGAATTTGCTAACATGCTGCTATAAATGGATATTATTTTACTGATCAATACACCGAAACACATTAGAAACGTGAGATATAATCATAGACTGTAAAACAAAAATAGGAGATAATCTCTTCCGGGTTTTAGGACTACAAACTATTCTTTGTAGAAAACTCCAAGTCCCAGCAGTGAGCGCGGTTGAGTGACGTTGGAACGGCCGGGAGTGCGCACAGCAGAGAGTCAGCGCGCGTTCTCTTTCTGGCAGCTGATGCTGATGCTCAGAGGACACGGAGTGATTCGAGCATCACCGGGAACTGACTGAATTATCGTGCCAAATCTTCGGTAGGATGCGTCAGGACGGATCCATGCAGGTTTGTGCATGCGTTTATAAGCTTTTATTGTCATACGTGGCTTTATAATATTAAGTTATTTCATTATAATTACAGTTCTGCTGATCATTTCCGAATTGTATAAATGAGGTTAAGTCGAAATATGTCACAATTGATTGTTATAATGTATTAGCCTTATTCTCAATATGATTAAATCAGTCGTTATGAACATAAGGGTGAATAAAATGGATATGGTTATTGATGGAAACACACCCTAACCCTCTGTAATGTGGGGGTTGGGGGAATATTCATGTACTAAAGCGTTTTATTGCTCTTCCTCTCTGTACATTCATCATTATCATAATTAAATGATTGTCAGATTGACTGTATTTATTTTTGAGATGGTGTTTGAGGATTGTTTTAAATGGATGGCTTTCCAGGGTTCTTTCGGCCAATGACAAGCTCCAAATTTGATAAATGACAACTTATAACATGTGATATTCATTATGTTTTACTGTGTTTTACTGTGTATTGTCAAAACATGCAGTTTGCTTTGCATGCATAATTTAGAGAAATAATCTCACTAGGCCTATACTTTTCTAAGCCATTTCCTCTTTACTGATTTTTAAACCATACATCAAATCTGTCTTTTATAATATTCCATTTAGACATATTTTTTTTTTAAAAATGGGGGGAAAATAAATCATTTAGACCGTAATATCGAATCTACCGATACATTTTCAAGAATATTTCCAAACACTAAAATGTTCACAGGGAAACTAACTTGCTTATTTATGTACTGTTCACGTAATTATATAACATCCATTTATTTAAGTGAAAAATGCTTAGCATTTTAAGATAAACTATTAATTTTCGATTGCAAATAAACATAAATACTTATTGTATATTGTTATTATTCATGTTTAAATTGTTGTAGTCTAATGAATATTATTGCGGTAAAAAGATAAAAGTAATAAAACAATAACCATATCAGTTTTATCAAACAACTAATTTTATTGTTAATAAATAAGTGAAAATCAGTCTTTATTTTTTATATATTTTTTTAAATTTGTGTCCACTAACCATTATAGCTATATAAATAAACTGATAAATTTATTTTTTTTATTTTATTTTTTTATGCATTCTGTTTTTACCACAATAATATTCATACATAATAATATACAACAATATAAACATGAATAATAATACATGCATTTTGAAGATTTATTAGTGCAGATAAAATGCACGTTTGTGTTGCTGCAGCTGTTTGTTCAAAGTGTGTTTTCTCGTTCCAGATGGCTGCGGCACAGAAAGAAGGATCTGACCAGAACTTCGATTACATGTTCAAACTGCTGATCATCGGCAACAGCAGTGTAGGAAAGACGTCGTTTCTCTTCCGGTACGCTGACGACTCCTTCACGTCAGCATTTGTGAGTACGGTGGGCATCGATTTCAAAGTCAAAACCGTCTACAAGAACGACAAGAGAATCAAACTGCAGATATGGGTGAGTTGGCCTACATTTAGGTTTGCAGGTTTCATTAGACTAGCCGTGTAGTTTGAAACGAGGCCGGTTAAATTGATGCCTGACTTCAGCTTGCCTCAGGTCTGCGCTTCCCAACTGGTGTGTTGCAATCCACCAACATGCTGTTCGATACACGCTCCTCCTTAAAAGTAAATGCACTCGCTTTTAGTTGCATAAATGAATACTGCATCAGACTGTTTTGAAATTATTGTGGATGGACTTTAATGTTGTGAGATGGACTAGGATGCTCCAGAAAATATTTAATATGATTGGTAAACTAACCTATGACAAGATACTCACTATCTAATGTACATTTGGCATGCTTGGTTTTATTAAAACTAGTGCTGGGCAACGATTAATCGCATCCAACATAAAAGTTTGTGTTTACATAATAAATGCATGTGTACTGTGCGTAATAATTTTGAATATATAAATACACACAAATGCATGTGTAGCCTATATCTAAGAAATATGTATATACTTTTATATATTTATACATAATTTATATTATATATAAATATAAATATTATAGATATGCGTGTGTGTATTTATAGACACATATATTATGTAAACGTAAAACTTTTATTTTTGGATGTGATTAATCATTGCCCAACACTAGAAGTGCGAACCGAACCCTGGTGCGAATAAGCGGACCGAGACCCACCTTTCCAAACTTACTCTGGTGTGGTTTGACTGAAATATGACCCAAAGACATCTAAACAAACCACAAACAGGACGTGATGTCACAGAATGCACAGCGAGCGCATTAAGTCCAGCACACAGCATTGTTTTGGATGTTCGGTAAGTTCCTTCGCAAAGTATACGTCCTAAAAATAAATCTTCAGGTTCTGTGTTAAAAATGTCCTTGTAAACGCTACATGTACCAGGACTTAAAGGGTGTGTTCACACTTGTAGTTTGGTTCTCTTGGTTCAGACCAAAAAAAAGATACATTTAGTCCTGGTTTACTTAGCGTTTGCACTAGCTATGTTTCTATCCAAAGTTGCGAATTTAAAATTATATAAAACTTTGGATTTAGATTTATCAGCCAATATATCGGTTATCGGCTTTCAAAAATAAAGAATTATCAGTTATCGGGCAAAATTTTCATATCAGTGCATCCCTAGTCTTTTTTGATGCACATTGAGGAATTTATTCGGGAAATGTGTTTCCATCGTGGTTTATCCGACTCAAATGAGCACATAGGTTTTTTACAGTATGTGGATTTTTTGAACTTATGCGCATTTTGGCCTTTCTATCCAGCTCTTTTTTATACGATATCCCAAAATGCGCATAAAAATAGGTGGATGATTGGAAACGTAGCTACTGTCATTTTTAACACCGAACCTAAATATCGATACAATGCTGTCTGCTGGACTAAATGCGCTCGCTGTATGTGCACAGCCTACAAATGATGGGATTTTGATCAGATGAGAACTAATGAGGAGCAAATGAAATGTGTAAAGGAGTCAAAACAGCGGCAGGAATCCGTCCGTTGCACGTGCCTGTACCGAGTAATGGCCATCGTAGCTCCTATGACGAGATAAAACAGGTTGGCTGGAGAATTCTGTGCTTTTTTAGGCTCGCATCTTGTGACATCACGTCCTGTTTGTAGTTCGTTTAGATGTCTTTGGTTCATATTTCAGTCAAACCGCACCAGTTTGTTTGGAAAGGTGGGTCTCAGTCCACATGTTTGGGTTCGGATAACAGCGTTCACACTTATCCAAATAAAACACAATAACAGAGCAATCGCACCAGGGTTTGTTTTAATTGAACCAAACATGCCAAGTGTCATTTTGTGTTTGGGTCCGGACCAAAAGAACCATGAGAATCAAATTGCACGTGTGAATCAAAGCCACTTTGTTTCGTCATAGTTCTAGACTGATTATTTATTTAGATTGGCACAAACATATGAGTCAGTGTGACTCAAAATGGATGAAATGTTCAAAGCAGGTGGTGAACAAGCATAAAAGTGGCTTAGTGGATATGAATGATTTCAGAAATAGATGCAGGAATGTTTTTATGTTTTTAAACTAAACACATTTCATTCATGCACAATGAGGGATTTGGTTTTGTGAATCAACCCTTGGACAATCATCTTTTCATGACACTAGATATAATTGTGCTTAGTATGTTGCCTTGATTTGTCTTCAATACAGATTTAATACAGATACTGGACCATTTTATCTAGATGATACACAAGCCGCATGGAAATTAGCCTAAAGCAAATGCCTGTGTTTTAAATTGTGCATGTGTTTTCCGAACTGATTCACATTCACGTCATTGATTGGAAGAGGTGGCTGATTACGTCATTACTTTAACGTCGTGTGGAGAGCAAACGCTGATTGATCGCACATTCAGAGAGTTTTGCATCAAGCTGCAATCCATAGTCATTGACTTTATGATGATTCACACACAAGCACAGCTTTTATTTTCTGCTCATTTAATTCTCAAATATATTGTTTGTTAATAATCCTTTTAGTTGTGGTTTGTGTTATTGGAACTGGCACTCTTATGGTACTCTGACATAATGATTTCTGGGAGATCTACGGCATTAAAAAAAAGTGTTTTTTATTGGTCGCCTCGAGCTGGAGAAAGTTAAACTTTGGGTAAAACGCAGCTCTCGTCACTGTCACTTTTTAACCAGCCGTCCAATCACAGTGGAGGAGGGGCGGGACAAATACCACTACGACCAACCGCCACATTCTGCTTGTACAACGTCAACAGACGACAACAACAAGCATAATAACGTAACAAAATAATTTAAAAACAAGAGCCAGAGAAAATACTTTACATTGCATCGACATTTTTATATGGAAAAAATACGGTCCCTTTGGTGGACATAATCCACGAGTAAATCTTGTTATTACCTATCTTCTTCTCTCTGTAATTTTGCGTTTACAGAATTCACCAAAGCTTGTTTGCTTCGTGGTTTGTGTCTCACTTAAATTTGCCTGTGTTACAAATTGACGTTCGCCATTTTTAATTAATTTATGGATGCGATGTTGGGTGACGTCACTTCCAAAGTTGCGATTTTAGCTTATGCACAAAATGGGAATATTGCAACATTTGCAAATAAAGCAACGTTTCCTTCCAGCGTGACAAAGAGAATTTTTTTTTTTACTTCCTGATAAGCTTGTCCCAGACAGCAACATAGTGTCGTGTCGGCCCAGATCCGGGCCACATCTGGTACGCATTGAATCCACATGTACCAGATGTGGCCCGGATCTCGGTCGGCACTATGTTGCTGTCTGGGAAAATATCACTGAGTAAAATGGAAGTTGCTGCAGTATGAGATCGCACTGTATATAATAATTTCGTATATGATAAATTCTACGCAGACGAAACGCAATAGGTATCTTGCGTTCTGAGACGGATGCCTGGTGTTTGGGAATGCAGTCGTCTAAGACGGTTCTGGAAGTTAAACGAGATTGGTCCGCTGGTTAGTCCAGTTATGTCGTCCCATCGCAAAGTCACATGTCTTTTTTAGAGATGCACGATATATCTGCCACCATATCGGTATCGGCCGATATATGGTCATTTTTAATGTTATTGTTATCGGCATGATAAGAAAATTTGGCCGATATATTAAAGCCAATAAATAATGTATTACTTCCTTCATCGCTTTACTCTAAGCGATGTTGGGTGACGTCACTTCTTGTTGACGTTTGAAGTATTATCAAACAAAACGGAGGCTAGCTAGACCTTCCTTCCTCCTCATCCGCGAACTAACCCCCCAAACCGCACCCCCAAATCCTTCTTGCCGGTTATTGGCTGGAACAGTTTTTTTATGTTTCGTGGTGCGGGTTAGCCCAGTTTGCCGTTTGTGGAGCCTGGGGTTTCTGCAGAGACCGCGTTTTTTTACAGTGTGTTCAGGGGACAGGCAGCTAGCGGATAGTGAAGAGATGTTTGCTGTATGTGACAAAAAATGTTTTGGCCTAAATAACGCGTGACATCGCTTAGAGCACCTTTAATGCACGCTTGAGTAGTCGATTGTTTCCGACAGCGCTGACTAGTGGTTGAAGAAGTCGATCTCTGGACTACTCGACTAGTCTATTCAAGCCCTAGGTGGACATACGGCCTTAAAGCCAAACATTTTGTTTGTGTTCAAATTGTGTGCCATTGCACTATTTACATTGTTTCACAAAACACATCCTAGGGGATTCAGTATGCAGAACATGAGTTTATCACAGAATAAATGTGCTAAAAACATTCTCAAGGGTCTTTATAGCCCATGTTGTTCCTCTATTATATTAAACAGACGTAGAGGACAGGAACAGCTGGGCCAAACGTTTTTGTTCCAGGAAGCGCCGCCGCATCTATGAATCATGTCTCATTCAGCGCCGTGAGAATAGCTCATTTAGCATTATAGATCTGAGCAGCTTCATTTTGAGTTTAAAGAATGGCAGTCAATCAATCCAGTGAAAAGCTTTTGAATTTGCCCGGACATGCCATTTAAAGTAACAATGCGCATTTAATGCAGACTGAACTTTTCTGATAATTACTTCATGAGGCCAAAAAGTGAAAACCTGTTGAAGCTGAAAGGCTAAACTTTGGCTTCTGCTAAAATGCATCCTTTATAATCAATAGATCTGTATACACTGCCGAGTGCATGATTTTAGTAGTATTGCGTCTCGTCCATTGCTCTCACTGTAGAGGGTTGTCAAAAAACTAGACTCTCTTCACCTCATGCTCGTTTTGGAGATGTTGCAATAAACTAATGACTGGTTTCTGGGAAGAAATCTACTAGGAAGTGTTCCCCACATACCTTACATTTATTATTAAGATCACTCTGTGACCACTTGACATCTCTGAACCGGCTCTAATTGCACAACCTCGTATACAGAGTTCATTTAATTCACAATTTATACTGTATATATATATATATATATATATATATATATATATATATATATATATACTGTATATATATACCCACTGTATATATTCCCACACACATAAATAAATTATGTTATTATAATTGATATAATTTATAAGTTAGACAAGAAGGTATGGGTATATTCTGACAATCTTAAAGTCCCCCTGTTGTCAATCATTTTATCCCTTAAAACTCATCTTTGATCACCAAAATCACATATTTAAAAGTTTCTTCCATGAAAAAAAAATTCTTCATGCCTTAAAATATCTCGATTGTAACTCGACACCCTCGCCTCATTTAGTTTACACGGTTCTATGAATATGCAAATGAGCCCCGCCTCCACTCACTCACTCACCTTAGAGATCCACTCGTTGACGATCACAAGTTGATCTGATTGGTTACAAAGTAGTTTGTGACGTCAGAAACACCAGCGATTTCAAACCGTGTTTTTGAGATTGTCTTTGGTTCACTGCAGTTTTAAGGAGAAAATACTCAGCAATGCTGTCGACTTATGAATTTACACATGATTTGTCTTAAAGCATATTAAAAACACCTCATAGACATATAAACAACATTAACATTGTATTTTCACCACAGGGTAGTCAAATATCATATTATCACTGCTTGCAATCAATAATAGAGCAGATTTTTGTTTTCCGTCTTGTATTTTATCATTTAAAGCCTACTTAGTTGCTTTTAAGATTAACTTGTCTGTAATCTTATTTGCAGTCATGAGATGAGAATGATGATAGTGTAATTATTATCAGTTAAGTATTTCATTTAAAGCAGTCTTTGCATAAAATGCTTCATTTCCAAATAAATCTGTACGTTCGTCGGCTGTGTGCTCTGTGGTCAGAGGAGACGCCACCACGGATGGCATGACTGTTCATCTCGAGCTATTTTTACTCTCACCCGTTCAACCACAAAGCCTCTCGGGAGAAATCGTAGAGGTAGAATGAGGGTGTGTGTGTGTGTGTGTGTGTGTGTGTGTGTGTGTGTGTGTGTGTGTGTGTGTGTGTGTGTGTGTGTGTGTGTGTGTGTGTGTGTGTGTGCGTCCTTTTCCCCATGGCATATGTCTCCTTTCATTCACAGCGATTTTATTTCAATGCTTTTTATTTTGTTCCCAGAAATCAAAAGACTAAAAACGAACATTTGTTCACTTGAATGTTGCCTGTTAATATGATGAAAAATCTGAAGAACCAAAGGAAAACTAAAGGCCTTTCAGCTGAAAGAAAACAGACATTTGAAACCTAATTCATCAATGGAACAACATTACTTAATTCGGAATTGAATTAATATGTATTCATACCAAACTACAGCTACAGGTTTTATTTTACTATGCAAAAAAAATAAAAAAAATGCACTGAAAAACAAAAAGCTCACAGCATCTTTAAGGAGAAAATACTCAGCAATGCTGTCGACTTATGAATTTACACATGGTTTGTCTTAAAGCATATTAAAAACAACACATAGACAAATAAACAACATTAAAAGCTTGATTTTCAGGGGGACTTAAACAAATTTTTATAACATTTGAATAAAACATGAAGAATATGCCTTTTTAACACACTCTTTCATCCAGTTGAATTTGCATTTTCAAAACTTTGTCCTAACCAGGCAATAAGTAAACAAGTAATTTCTCTGTTCACACTGAAAGCAAAAATCAAAACATATCTGATACTGAGTATACTGTTATGTGGAGCATCATAATGTCCTAATGCTCATCGCTTGGTTTGGATAAAAATGACAGTCTACACATCAAAGCTACTGTAAATGACTTTCATTATAATCAATGAAGATGTTTACACTCGAAATGCTTTTATTAAATGTCACAGTAGATGTACTGCGGTATAAGCTGTATAAGTTTGAACCATCATTAACTGTAGTGATACTGTAGGCATGATATATCTTTATCACCTGCCGTGGTTCTCCGTCTCTTTGCTGTCTGTGAATTTCTTTGTGCAAACTGTGAATTGATTTTCTCTGCTCTTCGCTCGCTGAGCGTCTCTCCCTCAGACCGTGAAAGTGTCAGCGTTTCTTTTTTACCCGTCCTCATTTGCTCAGCTGCTGATCGTAAGTATTTTCACTCACTCCCAGCATTCATCTGTCTACATCAAATCCCTGCTTCCCAGAGGAAGCCCATCTCCTAAATGACTCGCTCACGTTGTCTAACGTTAATTTATTGGCCAAATGAAGGGATAAAGGGTTAGTCCACATAAGTCACCGATCAATAAAACTCAACATGGGATTTGGAGCGTCTCCAGACACATGAATCTCTCAGATGGTGTGTAAACGGACCGGCCCGTCAGAACGAGGCCGACACTTTAACTAACATGTTCTTCGTTACCTTAATGACATATTGGAAATGAAAACCCTACCCTTTCTTTTCTAATACTCTAATCCTCAATGGAGGAAAAAACAACATCATTTTAGCTTGAAGAGGGTTTTACATATTTCTATTTCTATTTCTATTTTATATATATATATATATATATATATATTAGGGTCATAAAGATAAGATAAGGTGAAGATAAAAATATCGTTTTTTAAAATAAGTAAATTCCTAAAAATAAAAAAATGTGTCACGATTTCCACAAAAATATAAAGCAGAACAACTGTTTTCAACATTGATAATAATCATAAATGTATCTTGAGCATCAAAGCATCATATTATACTGATTTCTGAAGGATCATGTGACACTGAAGACTGGAGTAATGATGCTGAAAATTCAGCTTTGATCACAGGAATAAATTACATCATAATATATTCACATAGAAAACAGTTATTTAAAATTGCATACATTTTTCACAAATTTTTTTTATTTACTTCTAATGCTATGTTTTTTTCATCCCTGATTTTTTAGAGAAAGAAGTATATTAAAAGTAGGACTGACAATTTAATTATTTAAATTATTTATTTTATTTTATTTATTTATTTTATTATTTATTTAGAAATAATTTTTTATTAAATCATTATTTTTATTAGTTGATGAAATAAATGCAGCCTTGGTGAGACAAAAACATTAAACTTATTAACTTATTGACCCCATCCATCTTACTGTGTCACAGTGTATGATGTTTTTGTGTCGTCTCCTTTATAAGTCCCAGCTTGACCTTTCGACAGCACCGGTCCCACATCTGAGTCTGTTACAGTAATGACTCCTTCATCTTCAGGTGTCTCATTTCAGCCTTTGGTTTGTGCTGTGCTTAGACTGAATCGTTTATTAGAAGCATCTGGTGGGTGTTTTAGAGGCAGTGAAATGAAGGATATAATATCAGTTCACATGGCTACGCGGAAGCCATAAATAATTCTGTATTATACATTTTTAAGGCCAGGCAAGTCTTTTGTTGAGGTCAGTTTGAAAGAAGGACTACACGCCTGCACACACACACACACACACACACACACACACACACACACACACACACACACACACACACACACACACACACACACACACACACACACACACACATATATATATATGTGCGCAGGCGTGTAGTCCTTCTTTAATTAATCAAACTATATGTAATATCAAATAATAATATTACATAATTGTTGCAGACCAGCAAATCTGTATTAGGAAAAGTAGCTTTTATAGTCGATAAATAAATAATGATCAAATAATAAAAATACATTAAAAATAAATAAAAAATATTTTTTTAAATGTTAAATTGACAGCCCTACCATTTAACCTTTATTCTCTAAAAAATAAAAACTTATCATCGTACGTCAATTATTAAGTTATGATCAAATAATAAACATATATATTAAAAATGAATAAAACACATAAAAAAATAATAGTTTATAAATAATTAATATTATAAAACATTCTAAAATTAATAAATGAGCCAACATGTTAAATTGACAGCCGTATTTTCAATAGTACTTTCTTATTATTTTTTAAATAAATAAACTAATTAAATAATTAAATTGAGTCCTATTGATTTAATAAAACAAATATAAAAATAAATAATAAAATAAATAAGTAAATAAATAAAATTATTTAAATAATTAAATCATCAGTCCTACTTTTAATATAAAGTCCTGATTTAAATATATCAGTCCTACTTTATTCTCTAAAAAATCAGTGATGAAAAAAAATGTAGCATTAGAAGTCAATTAAGAAAATACCATAAATGAATATTATACTATATATATATATTAAATACTAAATAAATATATATATATATATATATATTCATAGACCAAACACCTAATACGCATGTGCACACCGTCAGCGTTTCCACAGGTTTGCGTTTTTAACTTTATTGTAGATCTGCTGTAAAGCCAAAACAATCTCTGTTACTTTAATTTCCTATTATCACTGTAAAGTTGCTTTGAAACAGTCTATATTGTTAAAAGTGCTATATAAATGAAGGTGACTTGACTGATTTTAAAGCAAGCCCGTTTTCCAAACATGCTCACTACTTCATATATTGTCAGTTTGAGTTACATTTGAGTTTCTGTATTAGTGTTTTGTCTTGATGTCGTGTTGCTTGCACAGTCATCCTTATTTATTCCCTTACAGCAGCTGAAGTGTTTTAACATTGACGACCATCGGTCGCTCACGCTGACTCACATTAGTGTCATACGCTCTCCAGCATTTCATCTGTCGGATATGAAGCTCTTCCACTTGCATAAGATCTCAGAAGTGACTCACACAAATCATTTTTATTGCTCTCTCTCTCTCTCTCTAAATTTTCTAAATCAATTTACAATGCTGATTTAATTATTAAGTATTATAGTAATTTTGTATTTATTTTAATTTTATTATTTATTCTAAAATATATTTTTTATTATTCAATCTAATTTTTTTTTAATTGACTTAAAATTGCTAAAAAAATGTCATCCCTGATTTTTTAGAGAATAAAGCATATTAAAAGTAGGACTGATGATTTAATTATTTAAATAATTTATTTTATTGATTTATTTTATTTATTTTACAAATATTTGTTTTATTAAATCAATAGGACTCAATTTAATTATTTAAATAGTTTATTTATTTGAAAAATAATAAGAAAGTACTATTGAAAATAGGGCTGTCAATTTAACATGTTGGCTCATTTATTAATTTTAGAATGTTTTTATAATATTAATTATTTATAACCTATTATTTTTTAATGTGTTTTTTTTATTTTTTATATATATTTTTATTATTTGATCATTACTTATCATTAATTGACGTCCAATGATAAGTTTTTATTTTTTAGAGAATAAAGGTTAAATGGTAGGGCTGTCAATTTGAATGTATTTTTATTATTTGATCATTATATATTTATTGACTATAAAAGCTACTTTTCCTAATACAGATTTGCTTGTCTGCAACAATTATGTAATATTATTATTTGATATTATTTGATATTATATATAGTTTGATTAATCAGTGTATCATTATTCATTTAATTAAAATTTTTAATTGATCGACTGGCCTGATGTAACCTCAAGCAGACTGAAAGAGTTATATGAATGGGTCGTTGCCGAGATTGACCAGCACCTGCTAAGGGAGCGACCGCATGTTGTTTGCTCTTATCAGCGACTCTGTTTGCGGTAATTACAGCCTTTACTTCAGTCTGTGTGTGTCCAAACATAAGCCTTTCACAGAGCCATAAAGAGACGCTCAGAGCCCATTTTATAATTGCTTGCGGTTCTAGATCATCATAAAGCCTCCTAATGGAGCCTGATGTTTTATTTTTTGGGCCACTCTGTGTGTATGTGTGTGTGTATGTGTATGTGTGTGTGTATGTGTGTGTGTGTGTGTGTGTGTGTTTGTGCTTCTCTTTTGTATTTTGTGTGTGTGTGTGTATGTATTTATGTATGTATGTGTGTGTGCTTTTGTATTGTGTGTGTGTGTGTGTATGTGTGTGTGAATAAGGTGTGTGGTCGCTCATTGGATCTGTCTGTGGCAGATAAGAGCACAGGAAGAGCAGGATTCGGGATTTGCCTGTTTGTCATGGTCTACTTCACACTAGAGGGCAGTGTTATTGGCACACGCATGGAAAGACCAGTTAGGGTGTACTCACTCCAGGCGATTTAAACCATGCCTTAACTGTCCCTGGCCCGCTTGGAAGAGCACCAATTGGGCCTGAGTACTGTTCAGTTGGGCTTGGGCTTGGTATGCATGTAGTGTGATCGCTAACCGTGCCGTAACACAGAACAGCTACTACTTTTGTGTGCGCTACTCTCATCATTATCTTCTATTACTACTCGGACAGTACACTTTTCAATTAATTTGAGTATATCTGTCTGGTCTGGTTCTTACCTTATTGATGAACAAGAATTATAGTTTGCGAGTAAAGCTGTAAATTCCTCCATCAAAGTCAATAATCTTCTGATATGTGTACATATACAAAGGTAGTCTTATTAGCGAAAGCGCTTTTCTTCCTGTTTTCTTCAAAACAAGAAGGCGCATTGTAAATCACGAATGTAAATTCAGAATAGACAACTATACAAAATAACATGAAATTTAATAGAGTTTCTGACAAAATATTAATTGCTGCAGTCTTTTAAATTTAATTAAATGTTTAATAATTTACAATAAATATTCTTAAAAAATCGGGTTCAGTGAAAAATCGGGTTCTTACTCACTCATAAACACTTCACTTGTTTAATTACTGGATGATTCAGCGTTTTTGAACAAATCTCTCGAATGAATGATTCAATGACAAATACATTTTTTAACAGTCACTTGTCGCCACCTACTGGTGTAAGGATGAAATCTATACAAAATCTATTTTGAAGCGCCAAGTTTGAATGTTCTGGTGTGATTTTGTCAAAGGTTTAAGAGACACAGGCGAAATGTTGTCATTTAGGAATAAGATCACGATCTTTTAATGATTAATTGTGCAGCTGTAATGCACATTCATCTAAAGATAAAAATGTTGAATGCAGAATAAAATAACCCAGACAGCAACACACTATGTTGCTATTATATATTATTTTTGCATATACACTGTAAAAATTATACGATCAATAAGTTATCACAACATGTTTTTACATTGCTTTAACTCATCAAAATAAGTCCAGCAACTTTTTTATGTTATACAAGATTAGGGGTGTAAATCGGAGCCTACATGACGATTCGATACGATACCGATTTCTTAAGCCAACGATTCGATTATTTTCGATACTTCAGAATTCCCCGCGATACGATTCGATTCGATTCAATAATCGATATTTTTACATGATGTCTATTAAGTTTCAAATAAATCAACAAAAATGTTTATAATTTGCCTTTTATTGAGAATACAGGAACAGTATTCTATTCACATAATGTGTATGTTGTGCTCAATGCACTGCAAATAGAACAGCAAATATAACAGTTACTGCATACAGTTCAAAACTTGATTCTATTGAATCTATTGAATCCCGCGTTTCCGTGCATCTTACGTCATCGCAAACGTGCACGACGCATGATAGAAAACAGAACGCGGGTCAATATATTGTGTTTTTAATTTTTTTTATTTGGTGCTATTATGCGCAGCTGAGTGAACAACACCGGTTTACTGTGTGTCGCATTTGGCTTTTTGCTGATTGCAAACGCAGGAGACAGTGGATTTCCCTCTGGGATCCTTCATTTCAGAGTCACACTCAGGACCTTCGGGTCCAAATGGGCCGGAAGGGTGGGATTCATATTTATTAAAAGAAAATAATCTTTTTTTTTCTTGTTTTTTATAATATTTTTTCTTTTCTTTTTTGGTGTTTTGAGAATTTTATGATTTATAATTAATATTTATGCAATAAATATGACCCATTTCCCCCTAGTTTCCCCCCATTGAATATAATAGAAAATTATTTAAAAAAATATATATTTTTTTTAAAGCTGTATTTCATTTTAGAGTCAAGCCTAGACCTCATGAAAGCAATTTTTGAAATGAGATGGATGCCACCTGGTGGACAAACTGAGCATTTTAAAAATGCAAAACACTGTAATCTGAATTTATTAGTTTGTTTATGTATAAAAGTGTGTTTGTGTGTGTGTGTGTGTGTGTGTGTGTGTGTGTGTGTGTGTGTGTGTGTGTGTGTGTGTGTGTGTGTGTGTGTGTGTGTGTGTGTGTGTGTGTGTGTGTGTGTGTGGATGTGTCTGTTTTGCACTCTTGATGTTTTATAGATTCACCCCTTCACTGTTGTGTGCTTTTTTTCTGGATCTTGACTGATTTGTAGATTGTACGCACAAAAAAACTCGGTATTTTCACATTTTTGCCAATTTGCCATTCATTTCCTATGCGGGTCCATTTGGACCCGAAGGTCCTGAGTGTGACAATTTTTTTTACAACCACTTAGATTATTCAAATCCTGTCCCCAATTTTTTTGGGTGTTCAAATACCAAGTACCAAAAAAGTCACCAAATTTAAGACCATTCCGATGAAGCTATGATTTAAAAAAAAATAAAAAATTAAATGCGTCGGGTCCATTTGGGCCGAAGGACCCCAGAGGATGAGTTGCCCTGAGTCCACGCACTATGTGTGTGCGAATACACTGCAGACTCACTCTCGCTCTTATCCAAGGTAAATTATCAACACTATCATCCCTTACATGTGTTTTATTTAACTAAAAACATCATAATCAGCTAAAAAGCATGCGCAGGTCAATTACTTCCTGAACAAGTGCGCACCCGAGTCCGTGATGCTTTCACATTCACGCGAGCCGCGGCACGGTTCAAGTGAGACCGAACTCAGCGCACCTCCTCCAGGCAGTCTTGGGTTTGGTACACCACACCCGGGTCCGCATGACAGACAGCGTTTACATAATTAGCGATTTTTCATGCGAACCGTGCCCGTCCGTTCCGAGTTGGTGTGAAAGCACCCTAGACTTTTCAAGTAAGCTGTTGAAGTAGCCTTTTGTACACGTTAGCGCCTGTTTGTTTACGTTAGTAACTGCTGAGTGACTTAGGGTGCATTCACACTGGCAGTTTAGTTCGGTGACTAACTAACGTTAGCCCAGTGCATAACATCAATCGTTTGTACGCATATGATATGAACGGATGTTGAAAATAGATAGGCGGCAAAACAAACACATTAATCGATACTCTTGCGGACGCATCAATGCATCGAATCGTCGGCTGTATAATCGATGCATCGATACGAATCGATTAATATTTACACTCCTATAGCCTACAAGATTCAACACATTTTTTAAGTCAATTTAATTTAGGTTGAAATAACTTAAAGATCCAAGGTGATTGTACTTATAAATTTAAGGCACCAACCTTTTTTTTACAGTGTATGAACAACACTTGCAGTAAAACATTTAATGTGGCTTATTTCCGTGTAAATATTTTTAAGCTCTTTCTGTGACCTTTTGTGCAAAACAATTATCAAAAAGCTTTTAAAAATAATATAAAAATATATCACTGCTTTCATTTGTTTTCCTTTCCTTCTGCTCATTTTGTACGCTTTTTATGTAGAGGGTTTGAAACAGAGCCCATTATGAACTCATTACCATATGACCCGACACATTTACACATCAACAGCCATAATAATAATAATCCATAACAAAGGCTAGAGAGAAAGTGGAAATGGTCGTATAAACTACATTTTGATGTTTTTGGTGCAAGAATCCTTGACTAATCTTATAACTGGTCAGCTGGGAGAAATTTCATGCTACTAAAGTGTAAAATATTACCCTTTAGGGTCCATCATTTTCTTTATTGCATCCACCCACCCAATCAGCGTCATTGATACTTCCTGCTGTACTGCTCGATCACCATGGTAACCCCTTCTGCTTTTCCCTGCTAAATTTGGGAACAATCTGGTATAAGAAGTTAAATGACTTTCTGCTCTCATCCATCAAGCCTTCTGAAATATTATATGAATATTATTTAAATGATATCGAATACAATTAATCCAATGTTAGGTTTGCTGTTGTGGTTCCCTATAAAAAAATAATTAAAGGTGCGTTGTGTAATATTTAGGATCTAATCTGGATCTAATCTAATCTGTTGACAGAAATGCAATATCATATACATAACATATATGTATATCATATACATACCTATATATTTTCAGTGGTGTATAAAGACCTAACTTAATGAACTGTTTATTAGCTTAGAATGAGCCGCGGGTCTCCTTACATCGACATGTTTCTACGGTGGCCCTGAGCGGTTCATCGCGCAAAGAAGCTGCTAAAGTCAACGAATAAAACACTGACACAATGATGAACAAGCAACAATAATATATCGTTTTACTGAATAATTAAGTAAACCTAATTTCTTAATCTATCTTTGTTAAGAAACCTCATTGTTTAACTGTCTACTCTCTGCTGTCTCAGACGACGACATCACTTCCTGTAACTTCTGCTGGGTACAATTCGCAAATAAAATGACACACTGCACCTTTAACTACACTGAAAAAAAAAACCAGTGTAGGATAGAAACATCTTTCACTCAGAAATTATTAGTAAATGTCACAAATAATTACAAAGAAACAGCAAGTAACACATTGAATGAAGCGTGACATTTTGAAGTCTCATATTTGATGAAGTTTGCATCATTGATTCTGTGAATCTGCTTTGTATAAAGCTCTATATAAATAAAGGTGACTTGACTTGAAAGACTGAAATAGTATTTTCTTGTAAAATGTACTGTAATAATCTTTGTTTTATTTACAACTTTATTCTACATCACTATTTTTTAACTGTTAATGCGTTATTGTGGCGTTAACTTGCCCTAAATTCAACACAAGAGAGATTTTCTTCACACACAGTATGAGTTGCAGTCTGACACGTTTTTCTGCATCCTTTTGATTAACAGGATATAATCGACACTGATCATCGGATGTTCTTAAACATAATCTGATAGTGAAAATAATAGCTTTTCTCGGCCGATACCGGATATTGGTGGATACATCAGTGCATCTCTAGTTACTATAATATGTTGGGTTTAAACTGTGAGAAAAAAAAAAAAAAAAACATGCACCAATACTATATTTTCTAAATGTCATAATCATTTGTTAACAAACAAGTATTCATTACTTCAATGAGCTCATTGTTTCTGCATTAAATTACTACATTGTTTAAATTAACACATTTTTAGCTAACTGTGATTTTGTATAATTATGTACATTTCTGAAATGCATAACTTAAACAGTGAGTTACACCTCTGATAACAGATCACTCTAAATTGTAATGTGGACTTTCTGTAAAGCTTCTTTGAAATGATATGTATTGTGAAAATAATAATTGTTACATAATAAAAAGTGTCTGAACTAACAAAGCTGTTTTGTGTGTATTTTTAAGGATACTGCGGGACAGGAGAGATACCGCACCATCACTACGGCGTATTATCGTGGAGCCATGGGCTTCATCCTCATGTACGACATCACCAACGAGGAGTCGTTCGGAGCTGTCCAGGACTGGTGAGTGACCTCTGACCCACGAGTAGTGGCGATGCGATCGACACAACATCACTGGACATGACGCCAGCGCTCGCAGTGATCATGCAGAGACACTTTTGCAGTATTTGAATCAGAAGGTAGTATTTCAGGATAACGGTGTGTGTGTGTGTGTGTGTGTGTGTACGTGTTTTTCTATCCCGGTCGGGACTTAAACCTGAATGCACACGGACTCATGGGGACTCGTGTCACTGAGTTTTTTTGAAAATGACACCGTTCTCTCTAAACAGACTTTAAACGTGAACCTGTGATAGACGCTGATGGCGTTCACATGCGCATTAAGAATTGATTCTATAGTTATGTGCGTTTGAATATAGGTGCGCAGGTTTGTAATTCCTTACAAACCATGCCTAAACAAACTACTTGTCTATAAATTTTGATGCAGAATTTTATTTTATCTTATGTGTGTGTGTGTGTGTGTGTGATGGGAAGGTTTAGGGGTTTGGTTAGTGTGTGTGTGTATGATGGGATGGTTTAGGGGTTCAGTTAGTGTGTGTGTGTGTGTGTGCTGGGAAGGTTTAGGGGTTTGGTTAGTGTGTGTGTGTCTGTGTGTGTGTGTGTGTGTGTTGTGTGTGTGTGTGTGTGTGTGTGTGTGTGTGT
>NW_027508866.1:35667500-35762500 GCF_051911475.1 Siphateles boraxobius
CATTCTAACTCTGATCACCTTGAATCAGTTGCCCATATTGTAAATGGCTGTAATATGTACAAAGGGTTATACACAGCACGCCATGACCGTATTGTAGATCTCATTGCAAGTGCTGTTCAAAACATATTTCCAAAAAATATGCCTATGTATAAACATTCACGAGTAATACCAGACTGGTTTAACAGCTCTGATGATTTGTTTCGTAACATCCCTAACACCCCTGACGTTGTGCTCATGGATACAGATAGAAAGGAGGTGCTAGTCCTTGAAATAGGTTGTGTTCATGATTTGTATATGGAACTTTTTAGAAAAAATGACTAAATACCAACCCCTCCTTGCAAAGATTAGTGACCTAGGATATGCATGTAAGTTTGTGGCATTGATATTTGGCAGCCTGGGACATGTCCACAAATTGTCTGTTAGTGGACTAAGACTGGCAGGGCTACCAAAAGGAAAGTCTAAACAGCTGGCAAAATTTTGCTCTATATCCGCTGTGATAGGCAGCCTTGCTGTGTGGCGCAAGCGAAGCTTTATGTACCCTTGAATGTCAAAGCTTTGTTATCTCTGAGAATATTTGAACCCTTTCTGTAAGAAATTTGATTGGCGGATTCAAATAAAGAAATCAAATGTGTGTGTGTGTGAGTGATGGGTAGGTTTAGGGGTTCGGTTAGTGTGTGTGTGTGTGATAGGAAGGTTTAGGGGTTCGGTTAGTGTGTGTGTGTGTATGAGTGATGGGTAGGTTTAGGGGTTCGGTTAGTGTGTGTGTGTGTGTGTGTGTGTGTGTGTGTGTGTGTGTGTGTGTGTGTGTGTGTGTGTGTGTGTGTGTGTGTGTGTGTGTGTGTGTGTGTGTGTGTGATGGGAAGGTTTAGGGGTTCGGTTAGTGTTTGTGTGTGTGTGATGGGAAGGTTTAGGGGTTCGGTTAGTGTGTGTGTCTGTGTGTGTGTGTGTGATGGGAAGGTTTAGGGGTTCGGTTAGTGTGTGTGTCTGTGTGTGTGTGTGTGTGATGGGAAGGTTTAGGGGTTCGGTTAGTGTTTGTGTGTGTGTGATGGGATGGTTTAGGGGTTCGGTTAGCGTGTGTGTCTGTGTGTGTGTGTGTGAAGGGAAGGTTTAGGGGTTCGGTTAGTGTGTGTGTGTGTGTGTGTGTGTGTGTGTGTGTGTGTGTGTGTGTGTGTGTGTGTGTGTGTGTGTGTGTGTGTGTGTGTGATGGGAAGGTTTAGGGGTTCGGTTAGCGTGTGTGTCTGTGTGTGTGTGTGTGATGGGACGGTTTAGGGGTTCGGTTAGCGTGTGTGTGTGTCTGTGTGTCTGTGTGTCTGTGTGTGATGGGAAGGTTTAGGGGTTCGGTTAGTGTGTGTGTGTGTGTGTGTGTGTGTGTGATGGGACGGTTTAGGGGTTCGGTTAGCGTGTGTGTGTGTCTGTGTGTCTGTGTGTCTGTGTGTGATGGGTAGGTTTAGGGGTTCGGTTAGTGTGTGTGTGTGTGTGTGTGTGTGTGTGTGTGTGTGTGTGTGTGTGTGATGGGAAGGTTTAGGGGTTCGGTTAGTGTTTGTGTGTGTGTGATGGGAAGGTTTAGGGGTTCGGTTAGCGTGTGTGTGTGTGTCTGTGTGTGTGTATGTGTGATGGGAAGGTTTAGGGGTTCGGTTAGCGTGTGTGTGTGTCTGTGTCTGTGTGTGTGTGTGTGATGGGAAGGTTTAGGGGTTCGGTTAGTGTCTGTGTGTGTGTGTGTGTGTGTGTGTGATGGGAAGGTTTAGGGGTTCGGTTAGTGTGTGTGTGTGTGTGTGTGTTCTCTCACCATTCCTGATTTCTAACACACACTCACAGCGTTCGGCTGTCAGAGCAGAAACTAAAGATGTTGATATCAGTGTGTTTTTCCGTCGTCTCTGGTCGCGTTCATATGTAAATTGCGTGAGCTTATTTTATCCATTAGATCGAAAGATCGAAAGATCAGAAAAAGTCCATACATTTACCCGTCCACAGACCCTCCCCTCGAGGAAATCAGGACAGAAGTGGTTGAAAGTGGACAAAAGAGACGGATTAAAACACCAGGTGTAAACTGGGATTTTCATCAAGGCTCTGTTTACACCTGGTATTATAATTGATTTACTCAATTAAGTGAGTAAATCATGAAAAGTAGGTCATGATAATATATGTTAATTTTTTACATTTTATTCATATTTATTATTTAGATAAGTTAATATTGTACAATTTTGGGTATTGGGAATTTATGTGGTGGAGAAAGTTATTATATTTTGATGGGATATTATAAATGCAAGCTTACACTGATTCATTGATGATAAGCCGTTTATTAAGAGAGTAAATAGGGTCTGTTTTGAATTATGTAAACTGAACAGTCCTCTGTGAGCAGTTAAAGAGGCCTTAGAGGAAAAGTAGTCTTCAGGAATCCATCTGGTTAATATTTAACAAGAATCATTTAAATTTCTCTCAGTATTAAAGGGCATCAGCGCTCGTTCAGGGGTTTATGGATGCCGCCCTATTGATCCGCTCCGCTGGGCGTTCGCTGTGGTCAGTGCTTGATTTAATTAGCGTGAGACGAGAGACTAATGAACATCCGGATAAGAATCTGAGGAACTGGAACAGAAAGAGTAGTGACTCGGGTCAGATGCTGAGTCATTACAACCGCTTGATGTCTGAGCTGTATTACTTTATTAAGCAGAAATGAGACCTGAATTTACTGAAAGGACAGAGCTGGAGAGGTGAATTTGCAATTATACTGCTTCATCAGCAGATATTATCTTCCTAAAGTAATAGTTCACATGTTGATGCTGACATTTTTCATAATATAAAAGTAAATTTCAAAAAAAATGATAGATCCAAATAAGCACCATCAAAGTCAGACATTAATAAATGTTGAAAAGAATCTCCTGTCAAGTAGCTTCAATTCAGTGAACTGGTAAAAATAAAAACAAAAAAATAATAGTAATAATTTAATAATAATATTATGTTAATAATAATTTAATAATAGAAATAAAATAATAATTCTTACCCATTTCAGTCATTTGTTTTCCAATCATTTTTATGTATATTTATTTAAATATTTTGTAAATAAATATGTAGTGAAATACTATGGTTTATCACTATATATTTTTTTTATTTTGTATTATAAATTTGTTTTTTTGTTTTTTAGTGTTTTAGTTTCAATTATTTGTTGTTTTTTTCTGTTTTTGTTGTATTTAGCTTGCTTGTTTCCTAATCTAGTGGTCTAATAAACCTGGCAATGTATATTATGAATATTGTATATTGTTGGCTCTTCGATAAATAATATAAAAGATCCGATAAATTCGTAAATGTATTTCATGTACACTGGAAAAAAATAGGAACTTAAAAATGGTTACATCTAAATTAACTAGTTTTATTCAAGTCAAAACTTGAGTTTTATTCACCTATAAAATACATTTTTATAGGTTAAATCAGGTAGAAATGGCTCTTTAAGGTAACAATTGCAGGTTGCCTCTTTTACAGTGTAATTGTAAAAACTGCTAAGATTTTACCTCTTTTAAAGCTACTTTTTGTTAGTAATTTGTCATGTAGTTTTTCAGAAGGGTAGCTTGACTATAGTTTAACTCCTTGAAATGATGTCTGGTGAAACTCAAGAGACTCCAGCTGTGGTCAGTGAACTGACACCTAATTAAACTAGATGTACTGTATGTGAAAACGCTGGGGAAACACAAAAGCAACTTACTACAGTCTCCGCATTATCGCTGTGTCATACATGAGCAAACGCTGTAATGTGTCGTGGGCTTTAGTGAATCTGCACCAGCTGTCTGCTGTTGCTATGGCACCAAAACAAGCCTTTTAAAAACTGAGACGGGTATAAAACATTAGCTTTAATTGGGCGGTACACTCTAAAAAATTGCAAGGAATTTAAATATATTTATATAGCACCTTTCACACATAAAATACAGCCAAACGCCTTTACATAAATAAACAATATCACATCTAATAATTGTTTTTTTTTTTAAATAAGATGAAAATTAATCTAATACAACACATCTAGGAGAGCTGCACGATTCTGGATACATGGAGAATCACAATTTTTTAGTTTCAAACAGAGATCATGATTCTCTGAACAGACAACTAAACAAAGTAAGATGTAATTTACTAGAAGTTCTGAGAAAATTTTAATTGCTGGAGCCTATTTAAAAAGTTTAATTAATCTGAATAAATTATTTAAAAACAAAACCTGAGTGAATGATTCAATGACTCACTCATTAAAGATACAATATGTAAGATTTTTCGCCACAAGGGGGCGCAGTTTACAAACAATAATAAAGACGAATTACCTGTACGTGTGATCACACACATCGTAATGAATTAAATGCAATGAACGAGAAATGTAATGTTATATTATCCTGTTACAGCTATTTGTCAAATGATTTGGTGGGTTGCTGCGCAGTTTTACATGTTGAAGGTTAATGCCGTGTTTTACGTGTTCAAAACAATCGTACTAAAAGTAAATTTGAACGAACCCACAGTATTTGCAAGTAATGGCTAAATATTTTTTAACACACAGCCTATTGTATTTAATTGCAGTGCCATAATCTTGGTCACCACACGTGATAAAAAGCATTACCGAAGTACAAAGAGAAATATAACTGTGAAATTTCATCAGCATAACGATCACTTGATAGTTTTTGAGGTGAATCAACATATGCATTATGGTTTGTCACGTCATATATGTATCTCACATTGTTTATAAGTGCTATTATTGACACGTGTTACGTTACTTGTACAAAAAATACATAGATTTGCTTACCTGTCTATTAATAAACACGCGAGAGCAGAGACTCTGTCAAGCCCAAGTTAGTCGCAAAGCTTTCTCCATCTCGAAAACGCCACGCCGATATTTATCCTTGTTTTATTCCTCCGGTTGTCAGAAATTCTGCGTGTCTCCCCATATCGACACTTACGTTTTTTTGGAGTTTCAATACTCGCCAAAGAGTAATCGTGATCCATGATGTACACAACAGCTATAACCACCACTTCCGCATTTGTCCACGTGATATTGCGGAAACCGAGGATAGCGCGGATATTGCGTCATTGACAGGCGACATTTTTTTCCGGGACGGGCCATTATTTAAAATTTGAATTTTTGTGCAATTAAAAATCTTTGTGGACTTTTGGGATATTGTAAGTACACAACTGCAGGAAATATATCACACTGTGCAAGTGATTTTTGGATATTTTATTACAAAAATATTACATATTGTAGCTTTAAGTCTTCACTCATTTCATTACTCGATGATTCAGTGTTTTTGAACAAATCTCTTGAATGAATGATTCAATGACAAATAAATGTTTTAACTGCCGCTTGTCTCCACCTACAGGTGTAACGATGTAATTGATACAATCCTTATGCTTCTTTTATACGATAAACTTTTATCCCGGTACTTCTGTGATAATTTGAATTATTGTAAGAAAGAAGTAATAATACTGTGTGGTTGAAAAGACTGTTTGCTGTACATATGCACTATAGCAAAACAGTATGATTTTGTGTGTTTACAGTAATTTTCCAATACCGTAAACTCGGTAAAGAGTAAAAGCAAGCTTTCCCTTTCGTTGTCACTCCGAGTTACGTCGGATGACAACGAATGGGGTTTCGCTTAGAACACCTATCGACTTCGAGTATTACAAAACGAGCCAATGGCAAAGAAATGCCATGGGTCTGCGGAATTTGGATAGCGTATCTCCGCCTTACCTCGTGGGTATAAAAGGAGGACGCCAGCGACATGCAGATATGTTTTCGCTTCGGAGCCAAGAATATTTCTTCACTCCACAGTCATCTCTGACTTCGCTCTACGAGACGAGTTTCTCTCTCCGATGTTGGTGTGACGGCGATCTGCAGCGAGCTCACAGTGCCTGCTGATCTGTGCAGTGATCTGCCAGTGTGTGTGTGTCTCCCTGTGTGCTTCAACATCGCGGAGTTTTTTTCTCCTCTCTTAAAAGAGCTCGCACGCGGCACGTCTTTTTAAAGACGGCTCGCCCGTGCATTTCTGGTTGCAGCGGACTGGTATCGGACTCTGATGGGCACGAGCGCTGTCTAGTGTGTTGGGCTTTGATCATGCTTGAACAGCGCTCGTGGATGACTCATGTTCTCTCTGGGAACGTGATCATCGCGTCATATATAGGTCGAGACTCGGTGAACTCGCAAGAGTGAGAGTCCCCTCATCCACCCCCCGATCTTCGGCTGGTGGCCAGGGTGACCTGAGGGTGTTGGTCTGGAACAAGGCGCCGACTCTGTGTCCGCGACCCCAGCCCCCCTCTTTAATGACGGTGCCCGCTAGTGAACTGCTGATTCCCGCGAGTCTACCCTCTGGTGGCCCGCGTGTTTCAGTTGAAGCTACAGAGGAAGATGCCATGTCTGTTGCAGCATCACTAGGTGGGTTTGAGTCTTCTGGAAGTGAGGGCTCGTCACAGCTGCCACCTTCCGGTGTGCATACGGCTGTGCCTGAGTCTGATCCGGAGATGACGACCATGCTTTCCTGGGACGATGGGTTTTGGGTAAGGCCGCCGACCCTCGTCCACGGCAAACCCCAATACCTCTCTTCCCGGACGTGCATGATGAGATCTCGAAGTCCAAGAAGACCCCCTTGTCTTCTCGGGACCGCTCGCTGATCTCATCCGCCTTTCCTCCCCTCGATGGGGCCGCTGCCCATGGGTACACTGGGGTTCCCCCGGCTGAACGCTCTGTTGCGATGCTATGTGTCCTCAGAGTGCTTCTTCTCGGCGCAATCCTAAGCACCCGCCCGTGGCCTGTAGTTTTTCGTCTACGCTTGTGGCGAGATCCTATAGCGCCACGGGACTGGCAGCCGCCTCACTGCATGCCATGGTCATTCTGCTGGTCCACCTGACCCAGATGCTCATGGACCTGCACGAGGGCGGGACTGACCCAGGGCTCTTCACTGAGCTGCGCGCCGCCACTGACCTTGCTCTCTGAGCGACGAAAGTGGCCGTACGCTCCCTGGGTCAGGTGATGCTCACCAGTCTGTGGCTGAACCTGTCTGATGTGCTGGATGTCGCGCGGACCCGTCTGTCCGACATTCCCATATCCCAGGTCGGCCTCTTCGGCGGTGCGGTTGAGGGCTTGCCCAACAGCTCTCAGCCGCCCATGAGCAGAGTGAGGTTGATTCTGTCCCGACGGCCCCGCCGTCCGCTCAGATCCCTCGTCTGCCCACCGCCGAAGGCGCCCTCCCGCGGCTCCCACCCCGCCCGTTCACGGGCCGGCTCTGGGGGCCGCGGGCGGACGCCACAGCCCTCTCCAGCCCCGCCCCCCGCTACACGCCGGGTTAAGCGGCGCTCGTGAGACGGGCACCTCGGCGATGGAGCAGACTGAGGTTGATTCTGTCCCGACGGCCCCGCCGTCCGCTCAGATCCCTCGGTCTGCCCACTGCCGAGGGCGCCCCCCCGCGGCTCCCACCCCGCCCGTTCACCCGGGTCGGCTCTGGAGGCCGCGGTCGGACGCCAGTCCTCTCCAGCCCCGCACCCCGCTACACGCCGGGTTAAGCGGCGCTCTTGAGTTGGGCTCCTCAGAGATGGGACTCAGTTCTTTCCAGGAGTTGGTAGCAGGACCACTCCTTTCCCCGGGGAGGGCCGGGGAAGAATCCTTATTCTCCAAAGAGCTGATACTCCCGTCTCTGAGCACAGAGTTCTCGGACGTCACAGAGCGCCGCCCACAAGCCGTGCTCTCCTCGTCCCCCTCTGTCCCAGAGGTGGTTGACATGGCGTGCCGTCCACGGACCGCCTCGCCCCTGTCCCCCTCTGTCGCCAGACCCCTGGCAGAGCAGGCCCCCGCGGGACGACCAGCCTGGTCCTCCCCTGGCCCCTCTGCCAGGGCGCGGTTGCTAACTGTGCCCCCACATCGGGCCGCTATGCCGTCCACGTCTGGGCCAGTTACTCCGCTTCGCTGCCCCTCCGGGGGGACGCCTGTGGTTCGCATGATCCCGCTGGTTCAGTTCCTGGGAGCCTGGTTAGAGCTTCCCCGTCTGTCCCGCTGGGTCACGCGGACCATCAGGCTCGGCTATGCGATTCAGTTCGCACGGTCTCCTCCCCACTTGGGGAGTCCGCTCCACTTTTGTCGGTGGCTATGCCCCCATCAGGAGAGCAGAGATTGCCACCCTGCTGGCGAAGGGCGCAATCGAGACTGTCGCTCCAGCCGAGATGAGGTCCAGCCGGCTTCTCAGCCCCTACTTCATTGTCCCCAATAAAACCGGTGGGTTACGGCCAATCCTGGTCTTGCGCGTGCTGAACCGCTCCCTTCACAGGATGCCGTTCAAGATGCTCAAACGCGTTTTCGAATGCATACGGCCCAGGATTGGTTTGCAGCGATCGACCTGAAGGACGCCTACTTCATGTCTCTATTCTCCTTGACTCAGACCGTTCCTTCGGTTTTCTTTCAGGGGCAGGCATCCAGTACGCGGTTTTCCCTTTCGGGCTAGCCCTGTCTCCTCGCATCTTCACGAAGGTCGTCGAGGCTGCCCTTGTTCCCCTTCGGGAACACGGGGTTCGCATCCTGAGTTATATCGACGACTGGCTGATCATAGCTCACTCTCGAGTTCAGGTTGCGAACACAGGGACCTAGTGCTTCGGCACCTAGCTCGTCTGGGCCTTCGGGTCAACTGGGAGAAGAGCAAACTTTGCCCCGTGCAGAGGATCTCTTTCCTCGGTATGGATATCGACTCGGTCGCCATGTCCGTGCAGCTTACGAGCTAGCGCGCGCGCAGTCACTGCTGACTTGCCTGAGACAGTTCGAGCGCAAGAGTGCGGTTCCACTGAAACTTTTTCAGAGGCTCCTGGGGCATATGGCTTCTGCAGCCGCGGCAACGCCGCTCGGATTGCTTCATATGAGACCGCTTCAGCTTTGGCTTCGCGACGAGTCCCGAGGTGGGCATGGCAACACGGCACCCTCCGAGTAACAGTTACTCCGACCTGCCGTCAGACCTTCACCCCGTGGTCGAACCTCAGTTTTCTATGGGCCGGAGTGCCCCTGGAACGAGCTTCGCGGCATGTTGTTGTAACGACAGATGCCTCCTCCACGGGCTGGGGTGCCATGTGCAATGGACGTGCTGCCGCGGGCTCCTGGACAGGACCCCGTCGCCTCTGGCATGTCAATTGCCTCGAGTTGCTGGCCGTACGTCTTGCTTTGCGCCGCTTCCGGGCCGTGCTCAAGAACCAACACGTACTAGTCCGCTCAGACAATATCGCCACTGTAGCGTACATCAACCATCAAGGTGGTCTACGCTCCCGCCGTTTGTCGCAACTCGCTCGCCACCTCCCCATATGGAGTCAGAAGCATCTGAGGTCGCTTCATGCCATTTATATCCCCGGAGCCCTGAACTGTGCAGCCTACGAGCTCTCACGGCTTCAGCCACTCCCTGGAGAATGGCGACTCCATCCCCAGTCGGTCCAGCTGATTTGGGACCAGTTCGGGGACGCACAGATAGATCTGTTTGCCTCTCACGACTCGACCCATTGCGCCCAGTCTTGTTCCCTGACCGAGGGCACGCTCGGCACGGATGCTCTGGCGCACAGCTGGCCGCAGGGCCGCAAGTATGCGTTTCCCCCAGTGAGCCTTCTTGCGCAGACCTTGCGCTAGGTCAGGGAGGACGAGGAGAAGGTCATTCTGGTCGCGCCGTACTGGCCCGCCCGGACCTGGTTCTCCGAACTAGTACTCCTCGCGACAGCACCTCCTTGGCCGATTCCCCTGAGGAAGGACCTCCTTTCTCAGGGACGGGGCACCCTATGGCACCCTCGTCCCGATCTTTGGAGCCTCCACGTGTGGCTCCTGGATGGGACGAGGCAGGTTTGAGTACCCTACCACCAGCGGTGGTGGCTACCATCACTTCCGCTAGAGCGTCGTCCACGAGACACGTCTATGCGTTGAAGTGGAACCTCTTCGTCAACTGGTGCTCTTCTCACCGAGAAGACCCCCGGAGATGCTCGATCAGCGTTGTGCTTTCCTTCCTTCAACAGGGGTTGGAGCGAAGGCTGTCTCCCTCCACCCTGAAGGTCTATGTTGCCGCGATTGCCGCACATCATGACCTCATCGAAGGTAAGTCGGTGGGGAAGCACGACCTGGTCATCAGGTTTCTGAGAGGAGCGAGGAGACTAAATCCGCCTCGCCCTCCTCTCGTTCCCTCTTGGGACCTCTCAGTGGTTCTAACTGCCCTGAAGAATGCTCCCTTTGAGCCCCTGCAATCAGTTGAGCTTAAGTTCCTGTCTATGAAGACAGCGCTCCTGGTTGCACTGGCCTCCATCAAGAGGGTTGGGACCTGCACGCATTCTCCGTTGACGAAGCGTGCCTGGAATTTGGGCCGGCTTCCTCTCACGTGATCCTGAGACCCCGGCCTGGATACGTGCCCAAGGTTCCTACCACTCCCTTTCGGGACCAGGTGGTGAACCTGCAAGCGCTGCCCTCGGAGGAGGCAGACCCAGCCTTGGCACTGCTCTGTCCAGTACGCGCTCTCCGCGCCTATGTAGACAGAACGCAGTGTTTCAGGACCTCAGACCAGCTCTTTGTCTGTTATGGTGGGAAGCTGAAGGGAAAGGCTCTCTCCAAGCAAAGGTTGTCTCACTGGATAGTGGACACCATTGCTTTGGCATACCAACAGCAAGGTCGACCGTGCCCCCTTGGTGTGACTGCCCACTCCACCCGGAGTGTGGCGTCCTCTTGGGCTCTAGCACATGGTGCCTCTCTAACAGACATCTGCAGAGCTGCTGGCTGGGCGACACCTAACACATTCGCCAGATTCTATATCTCCGAGTGGAGCCTGTGTCCTCTCGTGTACTCGCTTCAACCAGCTAGTACCGGACCCGCTCAGGTGTCTTCGCTTGCTCGCCATTCCACTCCACGGACTGGATACGTGCGATATTTTCCTCAGGTGAGCTTTCCCGAAAGCCCTGAGCTCCTCCAGCACTCCTGACGTCGGCGCCAGTGTCTATTGCCTGTGCGTCGGCTAGGTGCCTCCCGTGTGCACGGTCCCTCCTCTGAGCGACCCCCACATGTGTATTTCCACTGTAAGCCTCTCTGAGCATGTGTCTTTCCCTTGGCAAGCCACCTTGCCACCCCTGGGGTTGAAATATTCCACCTGCGGCTGGACACCCCAGTGTTTTCCATATGCTTCCTTCGGGTCATATGTGTATTCTCTAAGTCCCCCCCCTCCGGGCTGGCATTAATTGCATACTTCCCCTAAGCTTGGGATATGCTTCCCAGTGTACCTTGGTATTCCTGTGATAGATGGAGTCCTTTGTCCAGGCTGACAGGGATCTCGATTTACGCAGGGCACTGGAAGACAGCTGAGAAGGTGGCGTGATTAGACTGGTAACCCCATTCGTCGTCATCCGACGTAACTCGGAGTGACAACGAAAGGGAACGTCTATGGTTACGTATGTAACCCTCGTTCCCTGGTAGGGAACGGAGACGTTACGTCTGCCTGCCACTTTCCGCTGTACCGCGGGGATCGCCTGAGCTCAGTCTTGGCTCCTCAGCGAAGAAACATATCTGCATGTTGCTGGCGTCCTCCTTTTATACCCACGAGGTAAGGCGGAGATACGCTATGCAAATTCCGCAGACCCATGGCATTTCTTTGCCATTGGCTCGTTTTGTAATACTCGAAGTCGATAGGTGTTCTAAGCGAAACCCCATTCGTCGTCATCCGACGTAACGTCTCCGTTCCCTACTCAGGGAACGAGGGTTACATACGTAACCGTAGACGTTTTTACAGTACAACTGTAAAAACTGGACTTAAATTGCCAGTGAAGTACTGTAGATTTTACAAGAAATGATGCAGGTATAAGTCCTACTGTGAAAGTAAATGCCGTTATTAACCTGGAATATACTGTATAACAGTGTATGTTTGCAGATGGATATACAATACGGAAATGCATCATCACGCAGTGTTGAAATAATTCATGCGCGATGCAGAATGTTGTTTATACTGTATGTGGAGCATAATTGCATTGTGAGAGTGAATCGTAACATCCTTGGTTGTTTTTATCTAGGTCAACCCAGATAAAGACGTACTCCTGGGACAACGCGCAGGTCATCCTGGCGGGAAATAAGTGTGACATGGACGAGGAGAGAGTGGTGTCTGTGGAAAACGGCAGAATGCTGGCAGAGCAGTTGGGTGAGTTCACTCTTCCTAACCTCAAAACTATAAAAGTTTCATTCCTCCAGGGAAACTTCTGGACCGGTGGAGTCAGTCAGGTGGGTCAGCATAACTTACTTCTTAATAGGGCTGGGAATCGAAAATCAATTCCAATTCTGGAAACGAATACTTGAGGTCAGGAATCTGATACTTGTTATAAAATGTTGATTCCTCTTATCAATTCCTTTGTGAATCAGGGTGATGCACCAATTACAATTTTATAGGCCGATTACGATTTTTCATTGAGTTTGAGCTGCCGATACCGATTTTAGCCGATTCCGATTTCATTTTTTCTAACCACTTTACAGAACACACACATATTTATTTTCTCTCTTTTCTTTTAGTAGAACATTTTACATTTTTTGCATAGAACATTTTTTTGAACAGTAATCGCTATTAAATAGACCTATATAAATGACTCCTGGTGTGGGAAATTCACACACATCTAAAGTGCAGTGTTATGGAAGAACCATTTCCTTCTTTTCACATCCAATATCCAACTAGAAAAATGTGTTCATTTCAAAAAGAAAATAATTTATTTTTTCTGACATAGCCTACTCCAGTTCTTGTTAAAACACACCAGACATGCAAATTCTGTGCATTTTGTGCACTTTTTGTGTGAAATCATATTTATTTTGTGCATCAAAAGTGTGCTTTCACTTTAATTGAGCGCGAGCAGCAGCAAAAATAGACTGAGCCGAAACCCGCGCTTCACTGCTGCTCACGCGACGCTCCTGCTCGCCGAAAAAATAAGCGCTGCAGTGCTCACACTTGCGGTGTGAAATGTCCGTAATTCACGAGGTTTCCTACATGTGTGTTCCGTGTGCACGTGTGATGCTAATGTTGTTGCGCGGTGTTAATCATGCGGCGCCTGAGTGCATTTGACCGGCATAAAATCGGCATATGTCGGACTGACCGCATCGCGGAGCTAACGGGGAAAACGAGAGGTGGTGGATTGTGTTTCTACATTAACGAAAGTTGGTGTTCAGATGTAACAACACTGAAGAAGATGTGCTCTCCTAATTTAGAGGCACATTTCATAAACTGTAAACCCTTCTACTCGCCTCGGGAATTTTCCTCTTTCATTCTCGTGAATGTTTACATCCCTCCAGACGCGTGCGCGAGCGCGGCGCTACAACAGCTGGCTGAACAAATATCTGAAACGGAACAAAGGTACCCAGACTCTCTTTTAATCATTCTTGGGGATTTTAACAAAGCAAATCTTTCCCGTGAACTACCAAAATACAGACAGCACGTTACATGTCCCACCAGAGACAGTAATATACTGGACCACTGTTACACCACAATAAGAAATGCATATCACTCCGTCCCACGGGCAGCTTTGGGGCTCTCTGATCACTGTTTGGTTCATCTCATACCGACCTACAGGCAGAAACTGAAATCAGCTAAACCTGGAATAAGGACTGTGAAAAGATGGACTAATGAAGCAGAGCAGAATCTACAGGCCTGCTTTGATTGCACTGATTGGACTGTTTTTGAAGCTGCTACCAATGATCTGGATGAGCTCACAGATACTGTAACATCATATATAAGTTTCTGTGAGGATACATGCATTCCTACCAGGACATTCTTATCATTCACTAATGATAAACCATGGTTTACTGGGAAACTCAAACACCTTCGTCATGCCAAAGAGGATGCTTACAGAAGTGGGGATAAAATCTTGTATAACCAGGCCAGAAACAGATTAACAAAGGAGATCAGAGTTGCTAAAAGGAACTACTCTGATAAACTGAAAAACCAGTTTTCATCCAACGACCCATCATCAGTCTGGAATGGCCTGAGAAACATTACCAACTACAAGTCACCATCCCCTCGATCTGTGGACAATCAACACCTGGCTGACGATTTAAATTCATTTTACTGCCGGTTTGAAAAGCCCTCATTCACACCACACACCCGGTCTGATCTGCACTTCACACATTCAGCATCACCTCCTGTTCTCCAATTATCACTCCCCCCTCCTGCCATCCAACCTGAGCTTAAGGTCTGTGTGGAGGATGTGAGCCGAGTCTTCAAAAAACAGAAGACTAGGAAAGCCTCAGGCCCAGACGGCATCTCATCTGCTTGTTTAAAAGCCTGCGCTGACCAACTGGCCCCGGTCTTCACGCAGATCTTCAACAGATCATTGGAGCAGTGTGAAGTTCCCTGCTGCTTCAAACGCTCCACTATCATTCCTGTCCCCAAAAAACCCAAAATCACTGGACTTAATGACTACAGACCTGTCGCTCTCACGTCTGTGGTCATGAAGTCGTTTGAAAGACTGGTGCTGGCCCACCTGAAGGACATCACTGGACCCCTGCTGGATCCCTTTCAGTTTGCTTACAGAGCAAACAGGTCTGTGGATGATGCAGTCAACATGGGACTGCATTATATCCTGCAACATCTCGACAGACCAGGGACTTATGCAAGGATCCTCTTTGTGGACTTCAGTTCGGCCTTCAATACCATCATGCCTGATCTTCTCACAGCCAAACTGACCCAGCTCTCCATACCATCCTCGATCTGTCAGTGGATCTCCAGCTTCCTGACAGACCGGCAGCAGCGAGTGAGACTGGGGAAACACACATCCAAGACACTCACAATCAGCACTGGTGCTCCCCAAGGGTGCGTTCTCTCCCCACTGCTCTTCTCCCTGTACACTAATGACTGCACTTCTAAAGACCCCACTGTCAAGCTCCTGAAATTTGCAGACGACACCACTGTCATCGGTCTCATCCGAAACGGTGACGAGTCTGCTTACAGACTGGAGGTTGAACAGCTGGCTGCCTGGTGCAGTTATAACAACCTTGAGCTGAACACGCTCAAAACAGTGGAGATGATCGTGGACTTCAGGAGGAACAGCTCAGCACTCCTCCCACTCACCATCATGAACAGCACTGTGGAAGCAGTGGAGTCATTCAGGTTCCTGGGCACTATCATCTCTCAGGACCTGAAGTGGGACAATCACATTGACTCCACTGTGAAAAAGGCCCAGCAGAGACTGTACTTCCTTCGCCAGCTGAGGAAGTTCAACCTGCCACAGGATCTGCTGATTCAGTTCTACTCAGCCGTCATTGAGTCTGTCTTGTGCGCTTCCATCACTGTCTGGTTTGGTTCAGCTACCAAATCAGACATCAGGAGACTACAACGGACAGTCCGGACTGCGGAGAGGATTATTGGTGCCCCCCTGCCAAACCTCCAGGACCTGTACTCTTCCAGAGTGAGGAAGAGAGCAGGTAAAATCATCACAGACTCCACTCACCCTGGACACCACCTGTTTGAACTGTTACCGTCAAGACGGAGACTCAGATCACTGTCCACAAGAACATCTCGGCACAGGAACAGTTTCTTCCCACAGGCCATTTCCCTCCTGAACAGTTAACACTCCTCCCAAGGCATATGCCTGTAAGTGCAATACTCCCACTGTTTAGTGCAATATCCCACAACTCAGGTGATACTTATATGTAGATTTTTTTATTATAATATTCAAAACACTGTAAATAGGTTCATAATCTGTAAATCTGAAAATGTCTATTCTGACTAAACCCAACTGTGATAGTTTTATTCTCATATATTTATATTTTTATTTTTTATTCTTATAATTTGTAGTATTATGTTTAATGTTGTATTTGTATATGTCCACTGGAAGCCTCAGTACCAAAACAAATTCCTTGTGTGTACAAGCACACTTGGCAATAAAGCTCTTTCTGATTCTGATTCTGATTCTGACCGGCCCGTCGCCAATTCCGGTCACCAGCCGATCAATCGGTGCATCTCTACTTTGTGAGCATTTCAATATGACTTTAAACCATTGGAGTGCGAGACGTCTCTGCTTTCTGTGCTGCAGGCCCAGGCACGTGTAACAGTATATCAGATCCGTGCAGCTCTTAAAGTGACAGCAGCCTAATATTCCTGCTGCCGTCTCTATAATAACACTAATCAAACAACAAAAGACAGAAAATTCACTCGTTCTTGACTGAATATCTTTTTAACTGCACTTGATAAATAAAATATACATTAATCAAATGTAAAATAAAATAACACTATAATTGTACAGTTTCTGTACCGGAATACCTGAAAATCTTAAAACATTGTTTATTTCAATCATATCATTGTTCAGTTTTATATATTTGTTACCATTTTTAATTTTTAATTTGTTTTTTTTAATTGCTGAGTGTTCAGCTCATGATATTCAGCTTGAATTAAATGTTTTGAAATAAGACTACATTTGAATGATTATACGTGTTTTTTTAAATTTATCTTATTGGAATCGAAATTAGGAATCGATAAGAATCAAACGATACCCACCCATACTTCTTAACTAGTTTTGCTTCAAGACATTAAATAGTGACCCACCAGTCTGTGATATTTTCTTTTAGTTTAAATTTAGTCTTTAGTTTTATTCATGTTTCTTTTTTTGAGGATAAGAGCATGTTGTGCTGCTTACCAACTTGACAAATAAATCTGCACCAAAATATTGATTTTGATCGGGTACAACCTTTGACGTCAGCAACAAAGGATGAGAAGTGTGTTCTCTGTTTTTTGAAAGTTGAAAGTCTATTTATTGTGCTTTTCTAACTATGCACCATTATGTGGTTAGTTGCATTTCAACTTTTCACATTTAGACTTATATTATATATTCCCTTGCTATTTTAACCTTTGCTATCAACCCATTGGTTAAGAACTACTCCAAAATGCTACAAAACTCCAAAATGTACCCGACTGGAAATTAATCTCATCATGCATAAAATGCCCCATTTTTGCTCCTATATAAGCACAGTAATATAATATATACCTTAGATGGCTCACGTATTAGCATATGTTCACGGTGCATAAATTAGAGCATATGGAGGGAATTGCAGCTTTTGAACTCAGGCGATAATTAAACGCATATAATTGGATGACACCAGAATGTGCAAACATCTCAGAGTAACGCTGAACGGTGAAATAAACTCTCTTACTGCATGTGTGTTGTGAGAGAGGACATTCCCTCTTCACTTTCATACTGTCAAAGCAATTACATCTCATTGAGGATTGTCACGCTTTGTAAAAGAGCACATTCTGCCTACATAGGCAACTTACTTCTAAGACAACATCCATACAGAACAGAATTAAGACACTACTTAGTCAGCAACTTTGTGCAAAAATAGAGTGAAGATGCACACGAGATTCAATTGAACAGAGTTTGATGGTTACATGCTACTAACAATGCAATACTCTAATAAAAATATAGTTTAAATATAATATAATTAACTATTATTATGAATTATGATGAATAAATATATTCAATTACTAATTACATTTTTCATATATTCATTTCTGTTTATTAAAAATATGTATTAATATATTAAATTATACAAAAATAATTGAATATATTATTAATAAGAAGTATTGTACTATTTACTATTAAATATAATTAACTAATATTATGAATTATGATGAATAAATATATTTAATGACTAATTAAATTATTAATATATTTATAAAATACATTGCTATTTATTAAATATATTAATTAATATAATGTATTTTATAAATATATTAATAATTTAATTAGTAATTAACTAATATTATGAATTATGATGAATAAATGTATTTAATGACTAATTAAATTATTAATGTATTTATAAAATACATTGCTATTTATTAAATATAATAATTAATATAATAAATTACAAAACAAATGTAATATATTATTAATAAGAAAAATTGTACTATGTACTATTAAATATAATGAAATAATATTATGATGAATAAATATATTTAATAGTACATAGTACAATATTTCTTATTAATAATATATTACAGTTTTTTTGTAATTTATTATATTTAATAAATAGCAATGTATTTTATAAATACATTAAGAATTTAATTAGTCATTACATATATTTATTCATCATAATTCATAACATTAGTTCATTACTAATTAAATTATTAATATATTTATAAAATACATTTATTATATTAATACATATATTTAATAAATAGCAATTGCAAAAAAACGATGTAATATTAATTGTAAATATTATTCATAAGAAATATTATACTATGTACTATTAAATATAATTAACTAATATTATGAATTATGAATTACCAGTTAAATTATTTATATATTTATAAAATACATTTCTATATATTAAAATTTTACTGTGGTTTGGTGTCATTTCTGTCTACCAGGTTTTGAGTTTTTCGAGACGAGCGCCAAGGACAACATCAACGTGAAGCAGACCTTTGAGCGTCTGGTGGACATAATCTGCGACAAGATGTCAGAGAGTATAGAGACTGACCCCGCCGTCACCTCAGGAACCCAGGGAACGGCCCGGCTAACGGATAACCCTCCGCCACTACAGCAGCCTAACTGTGCCTGTTAGTGCTCAGTTTACATGGTAGCATAAGTGTGTGTGTGTGTGTGTGTGTGTGTGTGTGTGTGTGTGTGTGTGTGTGTGTGTGTGTGTGTGTGTGTGTGTGTGACACCTTTAGATGGATGCATATATCCTTTAATGTCATAGAATGCAGGTGCTGGAACAGCCAGCTGAATCTGATTGGTGCATGTCAGGAGTCATGTGACCCTTTACAACTACACCCAATGGGAACAGAGCTGTCTCAAGCAATTGCAAACAGCTTTTCAGTGTTTTAGAAAGGAGGATATATACAAAAATTATTAATATGATTTCTTTGGTCATCGGTTTTCAGTATACGTGGCTTGTGGGTAACAGTGTAAGTTCTTGTCACGGTCTGTTGCGCCACTAGAGGGCGTTCTTTTAAAAATGATACGATGCAGTCTGTCTGATGCATGTGAACGTTGTGTATGTTCCAGCACCTTTGCACTAGAGTCATGTCTATCTTTAAGGTGCCTAGTTCATTCTGACACACTGCTTTCTTAACTGTCAATCAAAGTCTTAACAACTTTTCAGTTTTTTTAGTCAAGACCTCGTCCACAAGCATGAATCGGCTGTTGATGACTTTTCGCTTAGCTCCGCCTCTCTTTTTAACGCGAACGGAACGGAATAAACTGGAGATTTCTGTGAACAGTGTGCATTTTTTATTTATTTTTTGTCAGATATTTAGACAGTTATGAAGACATTGTAATTAGGGATGCACCGATATGAACATTTTCACCGATATCGATAAATCTAAATCCAAATTTTTCATATAATTTCTTTAAAGCCTGATTACAGAAACAAAAGTCTCACCATTTAAAAGCCATTCTCATTACAATTTTATGTAGCCTTAATTACAGGGATGCACCGATATGAACATTTTGGCTGATATCGATAACCGATATATATTGACCGGTAAATCTAAATCCATATTTTTATATAATTTCTTTAAACACTAATTACAAAAACAAAAGTCTCACCATTTAAAAGCCATTCTCTTTACAATTTTATGTAGCCTTAATGACAGACTAGGGTTGCGCTGTATATCAGTACTGAGAAAATACCGATATATATTTGATTATAAGCGGTACAATGTCATTATTTTGCTAATTTCGGTACTTGATACACGGTTTGCTGTTCTGATGGTCACCGCTAGGTGGCAGTGTGCTACCCAAACTGACGCGAAAAAAGCAAATATGACAACATAGAGGAACAAAATAGATAAACCAGTTGAGTCTCACTCAACACTCTCAAAACTAATTAATAAAGAGGACAGTAGAAGTGAAATCTAGAATTACTTTGCTGATGAAGAACCACAAACCTTGCCAAGCATCTGTCACGTGCCGATCCTGACTTGTACAAGACATTACAGGTGAGTGCATCATTCAAACGATCTAATTTAGACATTTATTTTATTTTAACACTAATCACGGCACATAAGATCATATAGTTTAAATAACACAAAAGCTCAGGCGTGCATTTGACACGTTAGAACCAATGATCTTTCGATCTCATAATATTTGCACTTAAGTTTAGGTAGGTAGGCCTAGTATTAAAAAAAGTAATCAAATGTAAAATAACACTGGATAATCTTCACTGTTAATACATTAAACCGGTAAATCCTTACAATAAAAGTTAGTAAGTGACGTGCGTTTATCAAATATTTACATTCATGTAACGTTATAGATATAACCAACATTAATGTGAATGCTCACCACACGCGAGCTCTGCGTTATTAGTAACATTGTGCACAAAGAAAACAGTCTCAGAGAGGTCAGTGCTACTGAATGATATAAAATCACTTGCAATATTTAAAAAGACGTGGGCAAGTGAAAGTGTATCGCAGCGCGCTTATAGTGTTTTAAACCCTGAGGGGACACACAGTTTTACTGAAATTACTTTCACAAGAAAAGTTTTCAGATGACTGATTTGATGTGATACTCTGTTGACGAATCTGAATCTGTTGATTCATTTTGCTAATAAACATTTGCGGTAATTTCCCGCTTTATAAGTGCGAACCCTGCAAGAAAGAGTAAAATTATGCGCAATACCTGCGCCAAAATTCAGACACTGTATGATTTCAATCATATTTCAAGCAATTCGAAACCGTCATGTTGAACAGTGTGTATCTGAAGTGTCTCAGCCGAAGGATATAATACATTATTTATCGGCTTTAAGATTTTCTTATCGGCCGATAACATAACATTACAAACTAACACATATCGGCCATACTGATTTGGTAGCGGATATTGTGCATCCCTAAATTGTAATTATTAACATCATGATTTTTTTCTAAACAAATAAATGTGATGAGTTGATTCTAAATTTACAAATAATTAATAATGTAAATATATTTACACCTTGTTTTTGTAGATCAGGAATTCACGCCATATTAATTGAGTTGAAATTGAAATTTACCATCTAGCAGCGGCTGTGATATCAGCTGTGTGTGTGTGTGTGTGTGTGTGCTATAGATTATTAAAGAATATTAAAGTCACCTCTATGAATACATGATATATCTAGTGTACATAGGTTTGTTTATACCTCAGTCAGATAAATATAATGTTGTGGATTCAAGTAGCTTTTCACTACAGGGAAAAAGATGTGCATTAAATGTTTCTACGCATTTCATTTGATCACTGTAAATGAATTCACTCTGACTTGATGAAATGAGATATTTATTTATCTATATATTCAAAGAAAAAGTAAAGTAAATGTGCTTCATGAGTGGGGTGTGTCTGAAAAGGAAACGTTCTTCTAGATGAAGTGGAGTTTGTGTTTTTCCCCCACAAGCCCTTTTTTCAACATTTCTCTCTTGTTTTATCGCTGTCGTCGGATGTTTTTCTCTGCTGGCTATAAAGGACGTGATTGGCTGTTCCTGCTCTTATCTTGTTTTCTGCTCATGGCCGGAGAGCACTCAGTGATATTAGAGGTTATAAGGAATCTGAGCTTGTCTTGTAAAATGATGCAGTAATAGCCAAGGAAAAGTGTCGGGCAGCTATTTTCAGAAGTGCATCAATATTTCATGCGACGGACCTTGCATGACTTTGGCCGTGGATGCATATTTTTAAATGTCAGAAATATAACAAGCGTACCGTGTGTTACTGAGGAAGAGCAGATCTAGGGTGAACGTCTCGAAATATGACGATACCTAGATCATATTTCATCTCAAAATAATTCTTTAAAGAAATAATTCTCATAAAGAAACATTGTCACATTTTTTTACAGTAACATCAGTCTATCCATCCATCCATTTTTATCCATCTATCATCCATCTATCTATCTATCTATCTATCTATCTATCTATTTCTATCTATCCTTCTATTATCTATCATCTATCTATCCATCCATCCTTTTCTATCTATCCATCTATCTCCATTTCTATCTATCTATCCTTCAATTATCTATCCATCCATCCATCTCTAAAAACAACAACAACCTATTTGTTCTAAAAAATAGGTGTCATTCTCTCAATATAAAATATAATTCATATAATCACTCACTCTATTTTATTTCATTTTAGGCTGAAATATGACCTGGATGTTCCTGAGGGCTTTTATGCGATTCATCTTCTAGATGCTTTTATTCGTTTCTCATCCCTAGAGATTGTCCAACTTCCATTGTGATGTATAATAATAATCTAGGTATAATTAAGGTAAAACTGAAAACACATAGCCCTTAAATGATAAAACTACATGGTGTGGTCTGTTTATATGTGTGGTCTTGTGAGTGTAGTACATATAAAGCATTAGGCCGACCATATCCGGCATTATTAAAAATAAATCATGGTCACAGATGTACTGTAGGCTGAATATGCCGGTACGTATATTACTAATAGTGATTACATTGATGTGTCCTCAGAATATAGAAAATCAGTACTTCGTTTCTCCACCACAAGCCACGTTTAGCATCGTCCCTGCATGAAACTGTACAACATCTCTATTTAGATACCTGTATCTCTATAATCTTATTTATTTCTTCATTTATGCGTCCCTCGGTATGTGGGGCGCAGTGGGCCAGCAAGTGCAATATTTCGAATCCCTATCTCTTGTATATAGTTGAATGACTGTGTGTGTGTGTGTGTGTGTGTGGAGCGTCTCGATGTGCCATGCTGATTTTGCACACTATCTTATGATCCCCCGTGTGGATGATCGCTCTGCCTCACCTTCTGTGTTAAACTATCTTTGTGCCGTCATTAACACAAAAATACGGTGGAGTTCCATATAGGTGTGTGTGTGTGTGTGTGTGTGTGTGTCGGTGTATATATTAGTATGGAGAAAAGTAAACGTGTATCTTGTTGCAAGTCATCTCTGAGGTTTTTCTTTGTGTTTGTGTGTAAATGTCATTCAGTTAGAGCATGCATAGGGCTATACTGTATATCTGGATTCACTCTCTGCTAGAGTATTCAGTAGTTTTATAATCGCTGCATTTCAGGTGTACAGCATGCATACAAACTGCTTTTTAAATACAAGCTCAAAAAAAGGAGTGAAAAACATCTAAACAGGCTATACAAAAACAGCACTTGTACTATAGTTCAGTTTCAGATGGTGATACCTGTTCTTCTGTGAGTCTACCATGTCCAAAAAAACAAAAAACAAAACATGGGTTCATTATCTTTAGAAAAGCAAACCTCTTTGTTTGCATTTAAATCATTTATTATCATAATTGTATCATTAACTACATATTCACCTCCTAGAGTAACTCATATAGGAACACAATGATGTTTATTTTAATTTTCTTTGGGGCTAAGCTACATGTGTAAATACTAATATAAAGATTTTATATTAGTTCTGTACTGTCCCCAAAATACAGTTGTTAAATTTTGTTTTAAGCTGGTTTGTGTGAAAAAAACAACAACTGTTGGACCTAACTTGTGATATATCCGCAGTGATTTATTATATTTTAGATGATTGAATCACTCTAGAGCTGGTTATTCTGTATGTGTGGAGTGTGTATGACAAACGTGTGTCATCATTACTGTTGAAAATATCAATAAATATTCCTATTGTGTTGATACTCCGGTGGTCTTTTGTTGTATAAGTACAACTTTTGATTGTATCTCTATAATATTAATACTGTATACACAATATTGATAATATTTTATCTAAATATTGTTTTGGTTATTCTTTGGTCAACACTATATTGTTATAGATGTTTCCTAAGAGACTCTAACATGGGCAAACGCATATGATTGGCTCACCTGGATCATCGCGGAGAAAAGTAACAGGCACCACGTGACAATGACATCTGCGCTTGAGCAGTGATCGGGACAATGATTTAATGTACATTGTAAATTTATATTTTATCCTATATTCCCCTTCAACTTAAACGCACGTTTGTGTAGGTTTTCTTGCACAAAATGCTACACGACTGTCAAGTTTGACGAGTTTAACGAAGACGTGCGTTTTTAAAGAGTAGGCCTACAGATTGTACTGTACAATTATCACATCTCAGGGATCAATGAATATTTGATTCGTAATTATTATTATTAGTATTTTTAGTCTATGGTTATGAATGATTCATCAGCAGGTCCGTAATGTTAGTGTCGCTGACTTGGTTTCACTGCCTCCTAACGGCAGCACGAGGTTATGACAAGCATGACAAAGCACATTAATTTTTTTTTTTTTTTATCAATTTTGATCTCCTAATATCCTATCTAAAGTCACTTAAAGGCAAGCATGCAAGGTAAAAAAAAGAAAGAAAGAAAGAAAAAAAAAGAAACCAGACAAAGAAAAACCTGTATGCAGAAGTAGACCAGAGGCCGTTTTTAATGGATGTCAATGGAGAAGATGCTTCTACGCTAATAAACTGCTTTGTGGTAAACGGATAATCTTCCAACATGTTTACTTTTAAACATTCGTTTTGGATTGATATATTTTTAGAGTTTACACCGTCACAAAAAAAAGTATATTTTTTATAAGAGAAGTCACGGATAGGTTATGAAGCTCAATGACGTCAAGGTGATTGGTTGAGATTGTGTATCTCCAATAAAACCATCTTTCTTATCTGTTTGGTAAGAGTTGTACGTGTAATCGCAATACTTCATCAACAGCATAATTTCAGTCTGTAGTCAGAAGTGAAACCAGTTATAATCTTTGGCAATCGTTGTTTGACGTATTTTCAGACAGCTTTCTCAGACGGAAGTTAATTCGTGGTAAACGAACATTTTCACTTCTGCTTTTAGACATGTGGTTTAGGCCAGAGCTGGTTTAGGCTACATAGAACATTCAACGCACATTTGTGCATATCATACAAAGATATTTTCGATTACACTCTTGTTCTGTTGCCTATCATTTTTATTTATTTGTAACACTAACAGTTTCTGTGGTGTTCTGGCAGAACCATTACCATGGTCAATATTTAAGTAAGGTTTTGAAGTTACGAACATGAACAATGGAAGGCCTTATATTCCCCTTGACACGTGTAGACTATGTATGGCACGTTTATAGACGTGTCATTCTATATTTAAAAGCCTATTAGGGTTGATTATATTCAAAAAGTTGGTATAACCTGGAACATAAGAAGCTAAATCCCCCCAAATGATATTCTCCATTGCTTTTTATCAGTCGCTTAGAAAAGTGTGTAATATGAAGAGTTGTTAATATGCAGCTGTTACTCTATGTGGCCACTAGGTGGAAGCAGAAGCGCAGTTTCGACAGGGCGCTGTTGTTCTTTTACACGTAAATGTGCCTTTCTAAACTTCTTTAGGCTATTAAAAAACGGTCAGCGTGTTTGAAAAATAAATAAATAATTAAATGTATATTAAATATTCTAAAATATCTTATGATGTCAGTTTTATTCATTGATATTTAATATGCTAATAGTATGCATATATCTTGTTTCCATCTGCATTTGCTGCACTGGTCCTACCATCAGGATAATTATTATATATAATGTGAAATTTAAGAATGTGTCTACTATATAAAATATTACATGCCTATGCAAGGGTTTTTTGGCAATAAAATTAGAGGAAACCTTTCAAGTCCCAATAAAAATGTTATGAATACATTAGCCTGTTATCTATAAGCTACTGTGCTGAAAAAACAATGACAAAATTCGCTCAAGCATTCAAAACTTAGTCTCTTACTTCCACCAATATGGATCAATGATTTTGATGACATCACTCTGCACTTCAGCTTCTCATCAGATTTCCTGTCCAATCAAATGCTCTCTAGAATCTAAAGCTCCGCCCCCTACACTATTAATAGATGCTGAAGCTGCGGCTGAAATCGGTCACTCTTCATACATTTGCTATTTTCCACATGGTGAACGAAGTCTGGTCTCACGTTAGTGTCACGTGACCCACATCTTCCGGAGACACGGAGCGGATCATATGAAGAATCGGACTCATTTGAATTCTGGACAGAATGATATTTTAAAGCGATATGTGACCCTGGATGACAAAACCAGTCATATGGGTCATTTTTTTGAAATTGAGATTTATACATCACATAAAAGCTGAATAAATAAGCGTTCCATTGATGTATGGTTTGTTAGGATAGGACAATATTTGACCGAGATACAACTATTTGAAAATCTGGATCTGAGGATGCAAAAAAATCGAAACATTGAGAAAATCGCCTTTAAAGTTGTCCATTTATGTCCGCGATTGTGCTGCATTCACTCACAAAAATAAATGTTTAATATATTTACGATAGGAAATTTACTAAATATCTTTATTGAACATGATCTTTCCTTAATATCCTAATGATTTTTGGCATAAAAGAAAAATTTATAATTTTGACCCATACAATGTATTGTTGGCTATTCCCACAAATATACCCGTGCTACCTGAGACTGGTTTTGTGATCCAGGGTCACATATGGAGGAGATTAAGAGGAAACTGCAGCTTTACTGAACTCAACTGCGTGTGATATAAACTAAATGCTATTGGCCATTTTAAAAAAGGGGAGGAGCTGTTCAATATGTCCCGCCCCTTTCTTCCTGTTAAGTAGGAATTACTTAAATTAAATAAAACGAGTTTCAAGGCAGTCAGTGGGACCTTAAAGGAGTAGTTCACTTTAAAAAAAACTTTTGCTGATAATTTACTCACCCCCATGTCATCCAAGATGTCCATGTCTTTCTTTCTTCAGTCGAAAAGAAATTAAGGTTTTTGATGAAAACATTCCAGGATTTTTCTCCATATAATGGACTTCATTGGGTACCAAACGGTCCAAGGTTCATATGACAGTTTCAGTGCAGCTTCAAAGGGCTTTAAACGATACCAGACGATGCATAAGATTCTTATCTTGCGAAACGATCGGTCATTTCAAAATTAAATAAAAAAGTTTGTTTTATAAGAACAAATGCTCGCCTTGCTCTGTTCTGTGATGCACGTTCGTGACTCTCCTGTTCGAACTTGAATGAACGAAATGACTCGAAAAAAGACTCGTTCAAAATTAACAAATCTTTTTTCTATTTTTCGAGTCATTTCATTCGTTGAATGAACGAAATGACTCAAAGAGATTCGTTCATTTTGATGAACGAGTTCGAACAGGAGAGTCACGAACGTGCATCACAGAACAGAGCAAGGAGAGCATTTGTGCTTATAAAACTTAAACTTTTTTATTTATTTTTGAAATGACTGATCGCAAGATAAGACCCTTATGCATCGTCTGGTATCGTTTAAAGCCCTTTGAAGCTGCACTGAAACTGTCATATGAACCTTGGACCGTTTGGTACCCAATGAAGTCCATTATATGGAGAAAAATCCTGGAATGTTTTCATCAAAAACCTTAATTTCTTTTCGACTGAAGAAAGAAAGACATGGACATCTTGGATGACATGGGGGTGAGTAAATTATCAGCAAAAGTTTTTTAAAAAGTGAACTACTCCTTTAATACAATGGCCAAGATCGCAGTAGTGCATGAGGTTGTCATTTGCAGAGCGTCCACTAGATGGCAGCGATTCACAGGAAGAACTGATGACGCACCACATGATGAACCACATCAGAAAACTTTCAGTTTGACTCATCAGGAAGAGCAACCAAACCAAATCATGTTCTTCAGTTAACCAAAGACAAACTCTTATGAGCCTCAACACACACAAACATGCGACACACACACACACACACACGTGTGGAATCAACCCATGCTTTTATTTCATTCGTTGCATATAAAAAAAAAATTCTGTCTTTTTTTGTAGTTCAAACCGATTGGAGATGGATCTACAGTACCGGCAAAAGACTGTAAGAGACAAAAGTGTTTCGGTTTTTAATCAGCAGAACTTAGGAATCAAACCTTAAAGTATCCCTTTAATGACATTGAAAAAATACCAATAATAGTAATAATAATAATAGCCACGATTGGCTTTGGTCCAGGGCTGCTAAAATCTACAGTATGCGTGTCAGAAAGTATGCTTATCTAACATCTGAAACTCTTTCAGTTCGTGCACAAGCACATCTACAAGGCTGGATGAGATGATGGTAGCAGACGGTACCTGAACAAAGTTAAAGAACAGCATGAAAGTCACAAGGGCAAAGCAAACTGTCCTGGGTCTATTGCATTCGCTGTGTGCCACTGTTTCAGTCCTACAAATGAAAAGAAGAAACCCATGGCGTCCTAAATGCAGCACATAAGATGCCCTGATACTCGGGCAGACTCTCTAAAACACGTAAAGAGACCAAACGCACACACACACACAGAGAGATGTTTTAAAGTTAAGGCACAGCCCTGGGGCCAAACGCCAGTGGCGACGCGTCTCGTACGGTTTGGTTTTCCCCAGATCTCCAGAAACCAGCTCATTTTTATACAGAATATTGTTGTTGTTTTTTTTACATTGGATAATATCTATAATAATAAACATTCTCTCAACAAGAGTTTACCAAATACAGCAACTCCATCCGGGATGAAGTTTAGAATCTGTCATCATTTACAACAAACATTACAATATATACAGCAAAATAAATACATCGTTGTAAACAGCGGGAAAAAAAATATAACAACAAAATAAATCCATAATCAGGTAAGGTCATCTGGTGAGGAAAGAATATCATGGCACAAAACTTAAATACAAATATTTATAACAAAATCAGTACTACTCGAGCCCGGTTTCAAGTTTCTGTGAGCGTATTATATTTCATACAGACTTTAAAAAGGCTTGTTCTATGTACACGACCAAAGACCTGTAACTTGCAAGTCCACACGCTCTATGCTACAGTTGATGGTCTACAGTACTGCTTTCAAACAGAAGCCGAACAATAAATAAAAATCATATACTGATATAAATAAGTCGTTGTTAAAAGCCACGTGCCGCATAGTGCATGTCCGGTGCGGGAGGGAAGTTTTGGCATGAAATGAAAATGTGGATTTTGACGCTAAACTGCATCTAGCCCTAAGAGAAGATCTCCGATCTAATGAGTGGATGTGGGGAAATGAGTCCAATCGAAAGGCATCGAACATCACCAGATACTCTTATAGAGTATTCATGTCTGACGTACATGATGTGGTGTTTGGGAGATATTGGTTTTAGTTTCACGGATGTGAGATCCTGCAAATAAAAGCAGAAAAGGCAAAAAAAAGTCTCACACATACATTACAGATGTCCTTACAACAGAAGTGCTTCAAATAAATGCCTTGAGAGGGTTAAGGTTTAACATCTGATACACTCATAACAGGATGTTGTCATTAGGAGAAGCTTGAGCAGGAGTTATGAGACCGAACAGGATTTTCATCTGAACTGCATTAAAGCCAAAAAAGCCTTCGCATGGTGATTAAAAGAGTGAAGTCAACAATAAAGTTCCTAAATGAAGGTTGGTAACACTTTACTTGGTGCCTGTGATGTATATCAATATTATATATATATATAATGTGTGTGTGTAATTAAACTTAAAGGCACAAAAAAATAAATATATATATATATATGTGTGTGTGTGCCTGTATTATACACATTTAAAATATATAAATATATATATATATAATCCATAATAATAGATTTAAATCTATTATTATGGATTATGTATATAAATGTGTATAATACGTGGGTGTGGTTGTGTGTATATGTGTATAAATGCTTTATGCATTCACAAAGCATGTATGTATGCATGCATATACATATATATATATTTATATATATATATACACACACAAACACATATATATATAAATATATACACACACATTGTATAAACACACTTATGTTAGATGTGATTAATCACGATTTATTGATTTGATAACATATATATATATATATATATATATATATATATATATATATATATATATATATATATATACGTACTGATGTGTTTCAGTGAATTTATTTCTGAATAGATAAATATTATAAATGCGTTTATATCTTTATAATCCAGGCTTCAAGAGCTGAGAGAACTCTGAAACAAGACCGAAATCAATCAGAAGAGTTAAATGAACATGAAGCATCTGTAGGTGATTGACAGGAGGTAAAGTGTTTGACGAAGTAAATTGAGCTTCTGAGAGGAGTGTGTGTGACAGCAGTGATATGAGTGTGTGGTGGCGAACTCACGACCCACGTTGCGTACTTGCAAGTTACCCTTAGCGTCAAGTTTCAGTGAAAACGCAACAGCTGCTGCTGTGATATTAAAAGTAACCATGTAAAAATCTGTATGTATACCGTACAAAATCATCCAGAGGCCGTGACAGCGCTGAGCTGTTGTTTTTTTGTGTCTTTTGTGAAATTTTGTCTCAGTCAAAGTTTAGGAAGACTTAAAACGTAGAAAATAAGGTCTCTTTGAAATCCAAGGAAACGTGTTCCCGCGTGGATCCCCGCTGGCGTCTCCTCCGATTGCTTTGTGTCGAATCCCGGAGGAGGAGGAGGAGGAGGAGGAGGGGCGAAGTAAACAAAACCAAGCTCGAAAAAGACAGAGGACTAAAACGTTATTCCTGAGTGCAAATAAAACAACAACCTACCGAAGTCTTAGTGTCCTCTGGTCTCCAGGCAGCTCGTGGAGAGGAGTCGAGGTCTCGGAGTGCAACGTGCGCTTTGGAACTCAATTTCATAGTCAATTATTAAATATTAGCTACGTGTCTGTCGGCTCCTCTTCCTCATCCTCCTCTTCCTCCACCATACTGGGTTCAGTGGAAACCTCCTCTGAAATGCCCTCCTCCGCCTCTTGAATCTCTGTGGATTCTGAGTCCTGTGTGATGAGAGTTTTGGAGTCACTACAGCTGTCCTCCTCCTCCTCCTCCTCCTCTTCCTCGGCCTGGCTCCCGCTGTCCTTCTCCGTGTCGGACTCTCCGTCCTCCTCCAGCGTCAGCTCGAACTGGAACTTCTCTGTCCCGGCCCGGCTGCTGTCCTCGGGCTGGTCGGGAGCGGGCGATGGGCTTTGAGGAATGGTGCTCTGGTACCACTCTCTGTTGTCCTCTAGCGTGTCCAGGATGTCCTGAGCGTCGGGGTGCACGAGGTCGGCCCACGTCTCCCACAGCGGGTGCACGATGTAGTCGATGAAGCCCACCTGGAGACACGTGCAATAAAACAACGGTCACTTTAATTAGTAATAGTTGCTAAATTTAGGCTTTGTCCACACTAATACGTTTTCGTTTTCTCTCCGTTTTGGCCTTTCGTCCACACTGAGATTTGTGTTTTTAATAATGAAAGCGAAGCTTTTTGAAAACACTCTCCAAAGTGGGTCAATTTTGAAACGCTGTTTTCGTGTTGTAGTGTGTACTGTGAAAACAGAGGTATTTAAAAACTGTGATGTAAGTTTAGTCATGAGTCATGTGATGCATATTGACCCCATAGATATTCATTTTTTTACTAATATTGTGCCTGTTAAGTGCGATTCACTATCACAGTTACTTAAATCTGTTACTTCACTTTCTCTTCATATCACAGTTCTGCAAAGATGACAGAAACTTTGCTCGTATTTGCTGTCCTGCAGAAATACATGAGAGCAGTTTTAGACCAATCATATAACGGTGAGTGAGACGCATCCTGCCAGAAGAATTCGCGATAACTTTATTATTTATTTTTCGCTCTGTATCATCTCAGTGAGCTTTTGTGAGGTTTAATGCATGCGTAATAAGGTGAATTTAGCGTTTTACAACGTTTCAGTGTGGATGAGAAAATTGTGGAAAACGCTTGAAAACGCTAGTGTGGACGGAGAGGGTTTTAAACGAAAACCGTTTTCAAATGTGGACGTAGTAATGTATGTTCAGTTTAACCTGCTAACTGTCACAGCAGATATCTGAACTTAAAGGGTTAAAATTCATGAAGACTTTGAAAAACAGACTAAGGTCATTAACTTAAGCTTTCTGTACACCTAAAGACTTTGAAAAGATTTAGAAAAGACTTTATAAGATTATCAGCTCACATCTAAAGACTTGGGTTCACAGTTTTTAGTCTCAGACTAAAGACTTGCGATAATATCAAACATGTTTGATATGAAAGACTAGAGAAAGACTGGCATAAATCGGGTCGCCGACTGCAGATTATCACCTCACATTTAACGATCGAGACGACGGGAGCGCGCCGAGACTCCAGTAAGATTCCTAAAGACTGCCGGTCTTTAGTCTGGGACTGTGAAAATCCTTTGGTGTACGCCCGGCATTAGTCACTCTGTAGATTATTGCACTTCAAGTATAAAAGAAGTTTACAGAAGTTTACTGTAAAGCAAATGTATTGAAATACACAATTTGTTTTATACAACATATATTTTACAAAATAATTTGAATTGAAATTTAAAAAGTTCCAAATTTGAGGTTTAATCAGTATCAATTAAGTGTCACTTAATCAGTATCAATTAATCAGTATCACTTAATCAGTATCAATTAAGTGTCACTTAATCAGTATCAATTAATCAGTATCACTTAATCAGTATCAATTAAGTGTCACTTAATCAGTATCACTTAACCAGTATCAATTAAGTGTCATTCTGATGCTTAAACAATTCATCCTTTTGATACGGATTAATGAAATATGTGATTGGGAGAGAGAAAAAAGTGTGCCAAAAGTGTCCAGCTACCGGGATACTGACGCTTTACAGGTTCATTTAAATATTTCTCATTGTTGATTAAAACTGAAATGGTTTTCGTTAATTGAAATAATGCTCAAAAAAAAAAAAATATTAGATGAAAAACTTATTAAACCAAAATAAGAAATGTTGCCTTGGCAACTAACTGAAATTAGCTTTAATTTACTTTATTTCAGTTTTAGTTTTAGTACTTTGACTTAAAGAGAATTAAAAAAAAATGTTTTTAGTAAAACTTAAAATAAAAATAATGAAAAATATGAATCAATATTAGAATAGTATATAAATAATACTAAACTGACAAATTAGAATTAAGTACAATAAACGATTGTTTTTTAATTTATGTATTATTAAATTATTTGATGCTTTAGATTAATGTCTATAGATTTTAGGGGTGGGTGATATGACCAAAATCTTATACCCCGATATTAATTTTATTTCACGATAACGTTATAAATCACGCTACATTTTTTTATTATCTTTTTTATTTTTGCTTAAAATACAGTTTCAAATGTAAAAATCACATAAAAAAACGAATACTAGCTGAACTAACATAAGTAAAATAAATAAATAAAAACTCAAGCTCACGGAAGACAAGGAAACAAAATAATTACAAGCAATAGGACAAAAACTACAATAGAACAAAGCAGGTTTATTAGGCTGCTGTCACTTTAAGAGCGAAAGCACTGATCTAATATTCTGACACACATGTGTTTTCTTTCTCAACCATTTACCTTCACTTAAGACATAAACGACTGTGTTTTTGAGGATACTCGCAAAGACGGGCATTTCAACATACAGCAGGGCTCCAGACTAACTTTTCCACTGGTTGCACTGGTGCTACCAACTTTCTCAGTTGGTCGCACCAACATATGATTTGGTCACACATTTATTTTTTTATTTTTTTTGCTACATGCCATGGGCCAAGGCTAGCAAAGGCTTTCTGGGTTGCTGCATAAATACCTGTAATATATTAGTTATTATTGCCAAATTTCAGGATTTTCATGGATTTTGGACAGTAATTTTAATCTGTAATTTTAAGCATTTTACATTTGAATTATATACAATCGATCTATTTACATTTGAATCATATTCTATCTATCTATCTATATATCTATCTATTATCATCGTTCTATCTTTTAAAAATCATTAAACATTCAAATGTATGCATTACATTTTAAAAGATTAGAGTATTATAATAAACTGATACAGATTTTTCATTATCAAAGTTTATAGTTGTAACAAAAAGCAGAAATCTCACACTCCTTACCTTCTGCATTTTATAATAATTTCCTTTTCCTCTGTCGAGCGATCATGAGAGTAATCGCTCGACAGAGGAAAATATAACCCCTGAATAGACGTAGGAGGAAGGGGCTCTGTGTTTCGTGAGACCGTGAATTCGTAATTGGCGCGTTTCACCATCACTGTGCAATGCGTGTGGCGTCTACGTTCTTCAATAAATAAACTGCACGTGTCTTGCGGAATAACATTGTAGACGGAACTTCTCTCCGTTAATGTCTATGGCGAGTCACGCAGGCACTGGGCTACTCCGCAGCCGAGACGACCCCGGGATAAAATAGTCCGAATATATACACTTATTATAAGCGTACCGTAGGGATTCAGAATAAGTCAAAAACACGGTTTGGAAAATGGATTCATGATGTAGCCTACTCGTTCATATTGAACATAAGTTACCGACTGCAGCAGCTGACGGCGTTCTGTTGCTCAAGCGTCCACTCCCACAAATGCGACCACATAACATTTTAACTCGCACATTCTCAAAAAATGTTCGCACATGCGACCAATTTGGTCGCAGTCTGGAACCCTGTACAGTATAAGTGTGTGTCTGTGTATGACTGTTTAAGCCCAGTAAGTACAGTACAGTTCAGTGCTGACGCGCTCTATGAGCAGCTGCTTTATGTGCGCGCACATATACCGAAATGAGTAGTCTTTCGCTTCATATAACAGTTTAAAATCACTTGTTTTTTTAACCACAATGCTTAAAAATGCATTCAGAAGTTTTCAAGATGGCTCAGCACAGCAACGTCACATGAGCATAACCACAATACAGACGATAGTATCAAACCTCTACCGGTTGACAAATTTATAGCGGTTAATCGTGTCTACCGGTATATCGCCAAACCCCTAATAGATTTCATATTTGTTTAACTGATTTAGCAATTTTACACAAAGTATATTCAAAGCTAATGGCCCCCTTTTGTCCCCCTCACAGTGAAGTGCTTTATGTCCGGGGTGATGCGTGATCACTGTACCTGAGACTTCTCCACCGAGGCGTTGTGTTTGTCACACATGGGGCTGATCTCCATCCCTCGCTCTCGCTCGCGGTCGCCCTGACTGAAGAACTCGTCCATGATGCGGTCCGTCCACTGTTTGTACAGCTGCAGGGGTTTGGTGGGGTTACTGAGATCTGCACAGTGCACCATGTTCTGAAGCACCTGACCAACAGAAACACACACTTCAGTAACAAGACAGACAGCTGTATTCACAACACATCAGGATCATTACATTTCGAATGAGTTATTCAATAGTTAAATAGAATTTACTGGGTATAGTTGTTGCTTAATTTGCTATTTAAATATTGTAAATTGTTTCAGATGCAACTGTGAAAAATACATTCTATATTCACAACAAATCAGTATCATAATAAAAAATAAGTTAAATATTAAAATGATAAATGTCTAACTTATTAAATATCCCATTAGATAGTTATCAAAGTTTTATGAATGTGCAATTTCTGCTTAATTTACACTTAGTAATCCGTAATCCGTGTCAGATGCAGCTAAAATGACCTACATTCTATATTTACAAAAAATTTCATAATTATTGAAGCTTGTTTACGCCACAGAATACAAAATAAAGTCAGTGTAATTTACACCACCAATCGTGGTGTAAAGTCAGAATTGTGATATAAACTCAATATAAAAACGTATCATATAATAATATAAAAACCATATAAACTTTTCCAATTCTGAGAAAAGAATCAGTCTTTTTTCCTCCCTTTATAACTTTCGAGTTTATGTCTTACAATTCTGAGAAAAAAAGTCAGATTTGTGAGATAAAAAGTTGCAGTTAAACCTTGTTCAAATGGTTTTATTCTGTGGTAGAAACAAGCTTCCATGCTTATAATAAAAAAATGTTAAATATTAAAATAATAAATGTTAAACTTATTTATATCCCATTAGATGGTTAAAGATGTTCTATGAATTTAAAAATTACAATTGAAATAATGTAAAATGTATCAAATGGGTCATTATCATTGATAATGATCAAATGGGTTTCTTAAGGTTTTCATTGGTCAACAAAAAGACGCCATTGGCCGAGATAGAAGTTGTGGTGATTCCTCACTTGTATCCTGTCGGAATAGTTATCCAAGAGCAACACTCCAGAACTGGTGACCTTCTTCGTCTCCACCATCGTCTTCAGATCGGCCAGCAGGTTCATGTGTTTGGACATATCAGTCGCTAAGACCTTGGAGAAACGTATGAGAAAACCTTCAGAATAAACCAAACACACGCTAGATGTCATTTGAAGGAGGTGCAGCAAACGTACAATATCTATGACCATCTTGCGCAACGATTGTCTCTGTTTTTTGTTCAGGTTCTGGAAGATGTCACAGTTCTCCTCCTGCAGGAGTTTGAAGCCCACTGCCAGATGATGGTTTTCCAGCACCGATGAGTCGTTGTACATGAGGGCCAACTCAGAGTCTGCGGACACACACACACACACAAAACATCAACATAAGAGGGGAAATTCACAACTCGACCTTGTGCTAATCTCTGCATCAGCAGCAGCAGGACTCCATCACGGTCTTTCAGAGATTACAGCGTGTGACGTGTTCATCACATGTCTATATGTTTCATATCAGTAACGCTGATGTCAAAATAAACTTATGTAAGGGGTTTTGAGGACAGATGTGCGCTGGTCTGTCTGTCTCAGAGCTGATGGGATTTAGTTCGTCAACACACAACAATGATCTGTGGTGAACCGTTTCACTGAATATATAGATCATCCATTACCACACAAAGGCTTTTAAATACATATATTGTTATTTATAAAACGCACAGTGCCCTTTCTGGATGCTGATTGGTCGAATAATGCCTTCCAGTCAAAGTAACTATTAACCTTCGTTTACAAGTCAATATTACATCCTTTAGAGTAAGGATTAATTCGCTTTAAATGATTTTCTTTTTTTTATTGTTTACTATTTTCTAAAAATATATTCATACCCTATTGTTCAATTATGAATAGTCATAAATAAAGATGAATAAAAGACACCTTTTTCTGTTATTTTTTTAGACCAAATTGTGAAATTTGAATAATTAAATTATTATATTTACATATTTAAATAATGTGACTATTCAGACTTTTAAATAATTAGGTTATTATATTTAAATAACGAGATTATTATATTTATACATTTAAATAATGAGATCATTATATCTATACATTTAAATAATTCGATTATATTTAGATATTTAAAAAATATATTTAGACATTAAATATTTGATTATTATATTTAGACATTTAAATAATTAGATCATTATTTTTTAGCAATTTAAATAATTAGATTATTATTTCTAAATATTCAAAAATGAGATTATTATAGTTACACATTTAAACAAATAATGATATGATTATATTTAGAAATGTAAATAATTTGATAATTTAACCTTGAAAAATGTTCACCAAAAGCATGGCTGCAGAAAAGCTTTATTATTATTATTAATAGTATTTATGGCCTAATACAGTAACATGTAATCAAAAAATACATCAGCAATGTTTTGTTAATTTTAATGATATGCATCATGTGCTCATTTGTTTGGATGTAGTTTTTATTAAAGCACACTTACTGGTGTTAATGAGGAACTGGTTTGAGACGCCCGGGTGGTCTACGTCGTGAATTGCACTGGCGAAAATGGCAGCAAGAATTTCAAGGTCTGTGAAAACCGCCTGAAAGAGAACAACAAGTGTGTGTGCGGTCAGTGAGAGCAGACATTACCTTCACCACATAACCTTCATTATTACAATTATAATGTCAGTCAGGGTTTGTTGCACTAAAAACATTCATAATTCAGTTGTTCCATGTCCATTTTCACCCATCACCCTCTGTTATTTTCACCCATGACCTCTGCGCATGTGAAATGACCATCAATGCTCAGTTGTTGAATACTGAATATGTGTTGATGTGGGCAGTAAATATTCACAGTTGTGACGTCAATACAATGGCCATTTGTAAAGGAGACGTTTTTTTCTTTTAGTTTCCATAAATCTTGCGGATGGAAAGTGCGATGCATTATTTGACGGGTCTCACCTCTAAAGCCGGCGTGGAGAGCAGCACGTGTGTCGACTGGGTGACGTCAGCAGCATGGATGTTATTGTGATACGCAACATCAGCATGGTAATGGTCTTCTAAGGTCATCAGGTACGTTATGAAAGTGTCCAAGGGAATTTTAAATGTTTTGAGCAAGTCCCTCTCCTGTGGGAAAGAAAACAGAGAGATAGGGGAATACAAAGATCCATTAAAAACATGCTTTTAAATTGAACCTGGTGACTCACAGCATGTTACATAATGCAGGGCGGGACTCTACATGATCCAATCAAATTATTATAAATCAAATTAAGTAAGCTATTATATTTTTGTTTAATGCTATTTTTTAGAGTTGAAAAAAATGATGAAAACAAAGTTTTTTGATGACATGCAGTGATGAATTGTGCACAGTAACACTGTGTCCTAACCAGATGCGACAAGATTCCAGCGACAAGCAATTTGTCTGTCTACACCAGACACGACTAAGACGCAACCAAATCAATCAAACATCACAGTCAATCAGAAGAGAGTGTGGGCGGAGTCTCTGGAAGCGCACTGCACTCGCAACCAAATCAATCAAACATCACAGTCAATCAGAAGAGAGTCTGGGCGGAGTCTCTGGAAGCGCAATGCACTCGCAACCAAATCAATCAAACATCACAGCCAATCAGAAGAGAGTGTGGGCGGAGTCTCTGGAAGCGCAATGCACTCGCAACCAAATCAATCAAACATCACAGCCAATCAGAAGAGAGTGTGGGCGGAGTCTCTGGAAGCGCACTGCACTCGCAACCAAATCAATCAAACATCACAGCCAATCAGAAGAGAGTGTGGGCGGAGTCTCTGAAAGCACACTACACTCGCATCCAAATTAATCAAACATCACAGCCAATCAGAAGAGTGTGTGGGCGGAGTCTCTGGAAGCGCAATGCACTCGCAACCAAATCAATCAAACATCACAGCCAATCAGAAGAGAGTGTGGGCGGAGTCTCTGGAAGCGCACTGCACTCGCAACCAAATTAATCAAACATCACAGCCAATCAGAAGAGAGTGTGGGCGGAGTCTCTGCAAGCACACTACACTCGCATCCAAATTAATCAAACATCACAGCCAATCAGAAGAGTGTGTGGGCGGAGTCTCTCTGCAAGTACACTGCACTCGCAACCAAGCCAATCAAACATCACAACCCATTCAGAAGTGTGTGTGGGCGGAGTCTCTCTGCAAACGTACTGCACTCACAACCAAATCAATCAAACATCACAGCCAATCAGAAGAGAGTGTGGGCGGAGTCTCTCTGCAAGCGCACTGCACTCGCAACCAAATCATTCAAACATCACAGCCAATCAGAAGAGTGTGTGGGTGGAGTCTCTCTGCAGCGCAATACATTTGCAAGTAATCAATCCAAAATCACAGCCAATCAGAAGATCATGTGGATGGAGTGATCTGTATATAATCAAATTCATAAATATGACACAATTTTAACATCATTAAAAAACACATACTGAGTGACTGAAACATTCTTTGTCATAGAGCACACTTGTTCAGTCTCCATTTATTTTCATGATCTGAGAATTATACATTGTTGTTTTCAGTTCGGCTATAAAGGAGACACAACATGATATTCAAACTCACATTAAATTATTTTAAGATGAAATAAAGCACATAATCATACCTGAGATGATCATTGTCATATTGTATGTTGTTCCAGCCGCGACGTCGCAGAAATAGAAACGCTTATCGGTATTAGACAAAAACTCTGATTGAGATGTAAAAGATGACTTTAACGGCATGTCACGCTGTCACAACACGTCTGGTTAGGACACAGTGTTAGACATTTATCAGTAAAGGTCATTGGTGAATGTTTGCGATTGGTCTCACCTGAAATATAGTGTACATCATCACCGTTAAAGGCCTGTTGCCTGAAAACTCTGTGACTTTAAAAACATTAAGGCCCCATTTGTTTACGTCCTCCAGTTCCTGAAACAAAGAGATGGAACATTAGATAGTCCTGTTGTGTGTGTTGCCACCAAACTAAACGGTTTCATAATTGATGAACCGCAACATCAACACTGAACAGACTCGAGCTGAATAATGGCACTATTGTCTTCTGTAGAGCTGCGTTATACCGTGGTTTGCTTAATAATTAATAAACATTGTTAAGCTGAAAATGACACTATTGTATTTTAAGAGCTGCTTTACAGCTGAAATTGAATGAGTTTCTTAATTGATAGATTTTCCTGTTTATTAATATGAAGCTGATTTGAAGCAATCTGTATTGTATAAAGTGCTATATGAATAAAAGTGACTTGACTTAATCCATATGCAAAATGCATAAAAATAAATAAATGTTGGTTTGGCTTTCATAACAGCCACACACTGTTCTGGAATGATCCAGGAGTCGTTTTTTATGAAAACCAGTTAATTTGAGGAAATTGATCTGAAAAACCTGCTGAAAAGAGCAGCATATGTTGCATTTTTGTGTTGCATCATTGTGTTGATAAATACTAGCATAACCAGCGAGATATTCTTGGTCAAAATGCCGGTCGATGAGCTTCCTGGTGAACAGCATGACACTAACTAACATGGAAACTCATGCTGGTCCAAGCTGGTCTTTTCAGCAGGGTACAAAATCTTGCCAGTTCCACGTCATCCATCCACGTCATCGGACCAAAAAAACCGCAAATGACCTTTCATCAAGGACTACGAGAGTCTCTAATCAGATCCAATCAGGATTCAATTGAGATGATTGAGGTTTGAAGTGCTCTCCAACACAAAACCCGCTCACCTTGGCTAAGGACTCCTCCGTATCCGTCTTGACCCCGAAGCGAGGGATGTTGGAGTTGGTGAGGCTGGTGCTGTGCATGAGTTTTTTCACTCCACTGATCTGACACATGGTCTTTTTGTTCAACTCCTTCTCCTTCTGCATCTGCGGGGAAGGCATCTCCACATCGTGCTGTTTGTCTGGAGGAGAACGGCAGGGAAGAGAGAGCGTTAACGTCCCAAAACTCACGATAACACTGACATTGATGTTTTTGTGATTGACAGTTTACCTAAAAATGTGTTGGAGATGTACTCTGAGACCTGGTTACCAGATCTGCTCATCTCAGACAGGTGCGTCAACTCCCTGTTCAACATCCGCTTGAACTAGACAGACAAGACGAAAGACGCTTTTAATCAGTCACAGTAATGCTTTATGATTAGGTGACACATAGACAATGAATAAATCAATCAGCTGTAACCTTCTATTCGAATCAGTTTGAAAACAACGACCCTTAAATAAAAACCTGAAAAAACAGCAACATCGAGAAATCAGGTACATTTAGAAGACGTGTGAAGCTGTAATCTCACCATGAATAAACTATAATAATAATAATTTATTTTATATAATCACCTTTAAAGCAGCTTCTCAAGGCACTTTACACAATAAAAATATAAAGAGAGAAAAAGAATACACACAGAAACACACCATCAAGAAAAAACGAACCTAAAAAAATGAGTTTTAAAAATGCTTATTTATCATGAAAATAATTTCATGGTAAATAAGGAATAGTTATGTTCTTCACAAGGTTGTTTGTAATAAATATATGAAAATAATGTTGCAATGCACAAACATTCTAAACTCATTCTAATTCATTTTTTGTCTTTTTCCCCTCAGACTAACCTTTAAGTGTCGCACACATTTGCGCTGCCTAAAAAAAGTCTTGCATTAGAGATGCACTGATTTTCAACAACACACCATTAACACTGAATGTATCTGTGTATGGCAGTTTACACAAGATCGAGCTAAAGCCTTCAAAACATCACACAAAAATCAAAAACTCATTTTTTCTCACACCCTTCAGACACTGTTCTGTTTGGATCATTGCATAAAATATTAATCTCTGCTAGTTTCCATATAATTTGCATGTGGCGTACCGCACATTATTTGAATACATCAGTTCATGACGACACAAAACCCACAACTAAAGAACGACGGTCAATGCAGAGAGGCCAAAATGTATTGTTTAGTTAACTTTATGTTGTACATACATGCCTATAAAACCATCTTTAGAAAAACCATACCTTTATATATCCCCATGAGACTGAGCGCAAGTAATTCGCTTCAGGCATCTTCGCTAAAGCTCCAAAACCCACAGAAAAGCAAGAAATGAAGCACTCGTAAATCCTTCAGGCAATGTGACGCGAATGCTTCTGGTCTCAGGCTAAGAACTGCATCTCTGGATCAGGTGGAGGTGTGATGGAGGAGTGGAGGCGTGAGAAAGACACTGTGCTGCTCGACACCTTCTAAATCTGGGACTGCTCGTATGTAATCGAGCCCCTTCCGCTCAGCCAATCACAGCTCATTACTGAGAGGGACACTAGTTTCACAGCACACCTTGTACCTGGTAGAATCGTGTTCAGTCGACTCATCAGAGGAGGTGTAGTGTTCAGCATAATAAACACTACAAGCTCATGTTAGCTCTAATTACAAGCATTGATTGATAGATAGAAAGATATAATTTGGTCCTTGTAAAACATTTGGCCGTTATTATACGTTATTACATATGGCACTAAGTAACCAATCAGAAGTGGGAGATTCAGCAACGTCGAGAGATAATAATCAATCTATGTTTTGCTTTTTTTTATGCAATTTGAGAATTTATTTTTTTGGAAAATTGTATGGCAGTGTTTCAATGATAACTTTAAACATTTTACTCAAAAAATTTAACATTTACATTTTATGATGTTCTATTTAATATATTTGAATTAATACTTTCAAATTTATATATATTTTTATAATAAAGTATTATTTATAATTACAATAAAACAAATTAATACATTTAACTGGTATTAAGTATTTAACGACTTTAAAAAAAATAGACATAATAAAATTGTATGGCAGCATTTCAATCGTAACATTAAAAAATAAATATGCATATTTAATTATTTTTTATTTAATATATTTTATTAATACTTACATTTTATAAAAAAAATATTATAATATGAAAAATAAAAATAATTTAAATAAAATATGTAATTGAAAAGAAATAAATAGAATTAAAAAAAGTATTAAATACACTGGACTTACAAAATATAAATAATAAAATTGTATGGAAGATACAATTCTAAAAATGAATAAATTCATGAATTAAAATTAAAATTAAAATAATTGAATATATTCAATTATAATATTCAATTATTATTGGTATTATTATATATGAATAATACCAATAATTTAAATATAATATGTTCCAAAAAAATATATATATATATATAAATATATAAAAATATCCATAATAAAATATATAACACATTTTTAGGATCAAATAATAAATTTAATCTCAAATAATCATTTTAGTTAAAATAACTCTCCATTTATTTATTTGATATGGCTATATATATATATATATATATATATATATATATATGTTTTTTTTTTTAAGATCATCAAAAAGCTGCCATTACACCAAAGCACAGCCTGGTCTGAGGAAGTAGTTAAACTTCTTAGACTGTAAAACAAACTTGTATTAGTGTAAATATTGACCTGCTGATAAACAGGCTCTAGGTAACGTCCACTTCCACTTAAATTCAAAGGCTAATCAGAAGTGTGCGTCTTTGTTGACACTTGCTAACTGGAGATCTGAAAATAAAACAAACATGTCTTGAACAATACACCAGCATTCATATGTAGATATGGACCCCCGTCCATGCATGACACAAGGCTTTCATGTGGCCAGGGCTGATGCTCTCATTTGAAAAACAAATGGACAGACCAGTGGCTCTTCTATGAAAGCAATAGCCATTGGTCGGATTTGTTTGTGGCTGATTTGAATAATGAACCTGAAGCTTGTACCATTTGGCATTGATGCTATATTATCAGGAGAAATATGAGTCCTCTGCGGTGGCGTATTACGTCAAAGCATTTCTTTATGCAAAGCAAGACATTATGTGGTTCAGCATAAACAAGGAAATATAGCTTGAGAGAATCCCTGTAAATGTCAATATATCATTGTTATATAACCAAGTACTCCCTATAATAATACTTAGATTACATTTAGAGACATTTTAGAGATTTGCAAGCTTGCAGTCGGAAAACATTAGATTTTCACTGGTCGCAAACAATCAATAGCTTTTTTTTTGTGCACATTTTGGGATATTGCATAAAAAACAATGGATGGAAACAGCAAGTTTCTAAAAATGTGCATAAAAAACATATGCGCTCAATTGAGATGGATGTACTTTTTTTATCCGATAATAAGACATGCTCATAAAGCACAATGGAAACACATTTACCAAATAAATCCCTCGATTCGCAGAAAAAACTTTGCCTCAACAGAGGATGTGATTGGATAACTGGACTAACCAGTGGACCAATCGCATTACACAATGTTGGCTTGATCATTTCTGAAATCAGTCTGTCATCAAAATTCACAAACACCAGCATCCGAACGCAAGAGAACATGACAGTCATTTATGATGGAGGAAAAAGAGTCACAGTTATTTTCTTGAATTGTAGCCACTTCCATTTTTATTACAGATATTTTGCACCAATTTTGTTCTCTTGAACACATGGGGTGGAATTGCTGCTTTTTTCACAAATGTTTTATGTGATATTCCAATTTTGCGCATAAGTTAAATTCGCAACTTTGAATAGAAACATAGCTAGTGATGTCTGATTGGAGACTTTTGAGCCGCTTCTCAAAGAATATGTCAAATAGGTTCATAAATCAGTTTGAATCAAACTCTTAAGTTATCTGATCAGGCAGGTTTGAGTCCTTTGTTTTAAGTGTTTAACATTACATATAAAATATTTTAGAGGTTAGATTTCCAACAAAAATATTTTTTTTGAAATTGTACATTTTGGCCATGTCGCCCGCCACTAGAGTGAGTGATATGATTGAACCACAAAAAACTAAACAAAAACAAAAACAAACAGGTGAAACAGAATCCTGTACGAAACACTGCCATACAGTACAGCAGATTATGATTATGATTAATTATAGACTGGAGGGAGTGTGGTCGAGTCTGGCTGCAGGTCGAGGCCGGTGTCATGCTGAAGGAAAAAACCTCGGACCACACCCCAAAATCTGCCGGGAGCTCTTTATGCTCATCATCAGAAAGGCAATGCTATTTCTGGAGATCTAATTATCGCCATGTCAAGTTTTATTGGGAACATGCACACTCATAATAACACATAACTTAAAACAGATTTGACGGATGCTAATTGAATCCTGGAACTAGATGAAGTAACATCTTAATTGGACAAATCCCAAATCTGATGGACTCTTATTGGTTGCATGTTGAATTTTAGGTCACAACGACATATTATATGTCTGTATTGCTCATATAAAGCCGGAATGCGATGCATGAAGTAAATTATATTCCCTCTTTAGCTAGGAAACAGACCTCTGTGTGGTTTTCTGTGAAGTGATTTCTGGCTGGATCTGAGCTTGATTAAAGCCATCGGCAAACTCTTTGAGTATCGTTCAATGTTTTGTGCTTTGCGGTCGGCGCTTCAGAGAGGACCAATGGGACGCCAGAGGCTTTACCACAGCGCGCGTGCAGGATCCAAATCATTCCAGAAACCCACTGGCCACAGATACCCCCTCATCCCATACGCCAAACCCCCTCTCTTTAACCCATACGTCTACATTTTTCTCCTGTCTGTCTTTTTTCGGGTCTCTGCACCCCTGGCATTGGCACTGGTGTTTGAAGAGGAATCATGGAAGGGAAGTTGGTAACTCCAGATTTGCTGTAAGGGGAAGTCTTTAACTTAGTAGAAAGATAAATATATATTGGCAACACCGATTTTTACTTGCATTTGGCACTTGGCGAGTGTTATATACAGGGCCTAAAATCAACACACGCCAAGTCAGAATACGAGTAAAAATCGGTAAGTATATGAAATGGTGTCAATCACTAGTTGGCTGGTAACAGTTTCATGCATTCTAACATTGCAAAAATGTGAGAACATGAATGTGAATGTGAAGTACTGAAATTTTAAAATGTGACGATACCAGGATTTTGAGCGCTGTTGAACAGATTCTTAAACACCTCTGATTGGCCATTGTGTTGACGTGCTCAACATATATGTCTTATATTAGGGGTTTGTTTAAATCTATAAAATCCTCCAAACTTGAGCCATAGTTATGGGATTATGGGATTAGTAAATTGATGTTGGATTGTTTTGATAGTCCATAGAGATGAGTCTGATTCCTAATATCTCTAAATAAACACTGCCAGTACTTTCATTTGTTACATACTAGAATCATTGGATGTTTAAATACACAATAAATGATATGCAATAAGGTACTTCTAAGCAACCAGAGATCAGATAACACACTTGAATTTGCATTCACCGCGCTGATACAGCGGCCAGTTCATTTCTGAGCAATGGCTTTATTTGCATCTCTTCGCATCGAATTATGATGATCAAGTGTGTGAGGCATTTTACATTACACAACCCAGCTCTCCTTTACGGCCCCTCAGTCGTATGGTTTGTTTTTGAATGAACTGAGCATGCTCAGGAATCACCAGCATAGGCCTGCCACGCTGCATACTGATGAACAGAATACCTACAGTACACACACAGCAACAACATGCCCTCCGTCACAGCGCAGACAAACAGGCTTGTGCAGGATCCCACATGCTTGCAGTCGCCATGGCAACGCAGACAAATTGAGCCCTGCAGTGTGTGTGGAGACTGGCAGCGCAGACGATACACACACACCAGATTCGGCACAAAGACAACCAGTCGAAAGGTTAATGAGGTCCACTAGCACAGTGTTTCTCAACCAGGGGGTTGCGAGACTTTCTCTGTGTTCTCAATTACACCGGCACAGCCAATAAGTGCGCTTCACAAAAGGCTCATTGCAACAGGCTATGATTTATGTTTACATGGAACCAAATAATTCGTTAGTAAACACATTGACGGCTCAATCGGACTGAAAAGCCTCCGTTTAAACACCTTAATTGATACTAATGAGCTCGACGTGCATTAAATTTCGATCGGATTGAAAGGGGTGGTTTATTACTTTTCTAATCCAACCGAGAGAACATGTAAACACTTGATCGGATTGAAAACCGAAACTGAAAGGACTGCGCATAGCATAATGATGTATGACGCACTTAACGAGCTGTTATTCCTGTTGAATAAAGTGTCATATAAACAAGTGTCCTGTCATTTCACTGCGTCTGTGAAGTGGAGCAGGACAACGGCCCACCAGTGCTTGTTTCAGACTCTCATCCACAGATGACTGGTTTTGGGTATTTTTACTGCGTGATAAATATAAGCTGCGGCACAATGGCTCATTGTCTCCAAATTATGACCAGAAATGGATAAATATTAAATCTGCTGTTTAAAACAAATAAAGAACCAATGTAAGAGAATAGTTAGTATGCGCAAACAGCGGGAAACTCTGTATATTCGTGCAGTGTGCGCATGTCAAAAAATCGATTCCCATTTGAAGCTTGTGACATTATAAACACACACATCAACCCGATCACGAGTTTAGCGTTCATGTAAACACTACATTCAGATTCATCAATCGGAATGAATTCAATCCGACTGAAACAAAAGTGCATGTAAACGTAGCCGGTCCTCCAACGAATCGCATTTTCGAGAGTCGTACGTTGAATCATTATTGTCGTAACTTTCTAAAGCTGTTTTTCAACTGTCCTATCACAATAAATGCTCTAATAGAACAAGGTCCTACTCTCTTTATGTAATGTTACACACACTAGCCCTATTGCTATGCCGGACCTTATTATACTGTACGGAGCCACGAAAACAAAAAGCAGGAATAGTCTGACAACAGTAGCTCTGAACACACTTATTTTGGCCTGAAATGTTAAAGCACATGTTGTATGCACATGAATATGAGGACATTGATGTAGCATGCGTCTGGGAGTGCATATCGTAGCCTGTGTATGAATGTTAAACACTCACATACTGTATGCTGAAAAGACGCTATGATGTCAGGCCCGGGCTAGTTTAGACACGCAGCGTCTCATTCTGTATCAGAAGTGAGCTTTGTGACACTGCAGGCAAACATACGTTACATACATCTAATGATATACAGCTTTGTTTGATTGGTGTTAAATCATATATATATATATATATATATATATATATATATATATATATATATATATATATATCACACACATATTATAAACACCACTAACAATATATATTTATCTAATATTATTATCTATTTATATGTGTGTGCGTGTACAATATGTAATATATAACCTAAATATATATCTATCTCGCATAAAGACGGTATAATTTAAATATTTGTTTAATGGCATCTTTTTATGAAAGAAGGCCAGGATCATTGATACCAATACTGATGTCTCTCTTCAATTGATTTTTTCTAAATTTTAGCCATTAATAATAACCACTGAACACTGAACAAATAATAAATAGACAAATAGAAATTAAATAATCAAACACTGCATGCATAGTCGTAACTGTATAAATTTTAAGTTGAATTAATCCTTACTAAAGCTAGAAAGGTAATACAGTCAAGAGCAGTGAGAGATTTTCTCTTTGTCTTTTGTTGTTTGATTTACATTAATGACAAACAGCATCAGGTTTATTAGGCTGCTGTCACTTTAATACCCGACGCACATGATGCAGATCTGACACGCTTCACATTCTCTCATAACTCTACATTCATTTAACACTATTTAACTCATTTAAGACTGTGCTTGCGAGGATACTCGACAAAATGGGAATTTTACACAATTTTGGGTTTTTGTCAATTCAAGCGCGAAAGAGAAGTGGCTTTCTGTTAGCGCGTTTCGAGTGTTTATTTCTGCGTCTTATCATGTTTGAATTATTTAATAGCACTTGAATGAATGATAGTGTGATCATATACTGTAGAGCAGCCAAAGATGACAGAAAAAAACGCATGTTGCATTAATTGTTCAATATTTTTATAGTTAGACAAGCATCACTAATCACGGTTAAACTTTGTATGTGTCATTTGAACAAACCCCTAACCCTAAATATTAAACTTTGTTTTACAGACATGAATGATGCAACCTCAAATGAGGAGAATCTGCACCTGGTGCATGATAAAAATGGACAAAGATCTCTAGAGACCAGAATATCACAGAATCTTGAAGGTGGGCAATTCACACGAGACAGCCCAGAACAACCTAGAATCGCCCGGCAACCACCCATAACCCCCTAGAAACCCCTTAGCAACCACCCAAAACTCCAACCAACTGCCTTGCAACAAACTAAAACTCCCAGGTAACCAACAACTGTAACCACTACCCAGAACTCCCCAACAACCACCTAACAACCATCCAAAACATTCTAGCAATCCCATAGCAACACCCTGGCAACAATCCACAACACACTGGCTTCAAATCAGGCAAACACCCCTCTCACATGTTCTTTAGAAAATCAAAAAAAATCTAGTTTGTGGAAAGACTATTCAATGCACCAAAGTCCAGCAGCAGTCAGTCGACATTTACATGACAGCAAACATTTTCACCTAATTCCAATGACCTTCAGTACCCCTCCACACAGACCTGCACCAAACACATAAATCAAAACACATATTTCTCTAAAAGAACAGGAATTACAGGGAAGCTTTGGTGAAGAATGCAGTTCTGTGCCACATTAAAAGATGCCAGTGCAGTCATCAGCAATGCTAAACATGATCCCCAGCAATCTGACCTCCCTCCCACAACAATAGACCCAATGACAATGATGCTTCAGTCTGGATAAAGGTCTAAACTGACGATTCCAGCATGGGAACACGCACACATCCACGCATGCATAAACAGTGTCAGTCGTTTATACTCACATAGTGGAGAAACAAGCATTTGGATGTTGTATTGGATGATGGTCAGGATACGTGATGGACATCCTGACTCACAATCCTGCACGTACATGACTTGTGTGTGTATCTCCCTGAAATTGCACCCCCCTGGGGCAGCCATCTTGGCTCTACGCTACCTGATAACGTCTCTCATCTTGAGCCAACAGCCCTGCCAAAATCACACCAATTACCTGAGTTCCCCTGGGCGTCAGTAATGACATTAACTCAAGGGAAGCCCTTCTTCTTAGGTGTGTGTTAGGTGGTAAGCTTAAGCGTGACTCACCTTGTTGGAGGCCATCTCGCTGACGGAGTGTCGGGTCTGCAGGGTCTCCAGCTGGTCAAGGCACCAGTCCAACTCCTCCAGGGTTTCGGTGGCCAGTTTCTGGTAGGCCTCCTCTGGAGGGAGACAGGGAAGGGGGTGATCAGTTTTGAGGCGTTTGACCGGGCTAGCCGAGGCTTCCCGAACATCGTCCACATCGTAGACAGCCATGCTGGGATGTCCACATGGGTGACTCTTCATGCTGTGCTGAAAAGATCAGGGATAACGGATCAAATGCGAGATGCTCCTTGCCCTCTATTAACTCCTGATCCGGTGGAAACAATAAACAGAGTCACAGCGCTGTCAGTCCAGCAGTGAAGGGCTCCTGGTGTAAAGCGCACCAGAGCCCCATGCTCCTAGAAAACAAAACACACACATATACAAGCACAGAGAATCCCGCTTTAATCCACTTCTACTGATTCCTATTGACCCGCCGTAATAATTTCACATCCACACGCTGGTTTATAATCAGTCTCCTCCACAGGTCCATGAACTTCAGATGTCTTTTAGCTGACGTTCTGTCTCACAACAAAAGAGAGACAATGCAAAGGATCCCCCTTCAGCACCTCCCACCGGCTTCCAAAGCCCCCCTAGTCAGAGATCCAGACTCTTATATGAAGCAACGGGCGTTCCTGGAGAGAGAGAGTCGTAAAAAAAAAAAAAAGGCAAAAAAAAAAAAAAAGAGCTTGCACAAGCGACACAGTGAGAGCGCAGCACCTCAGCTACACAGACGTGACATAGGAGGCATTGCTTTACACAAACATGAGCGGCTTCCTGTGAAACCACAAACCTACAGAGCTGGAGAGCACGACGCAGAGAGAGAGACGTAAGATGTGGACCGGAGCACTGGAGCCGAGCATCCCTGCAGACTCACTGCTGTCAGCAAAAAAAGCCCGGATCTCGGTTACAAATGTGTATTAAAAATGCATGCTGCAGTTCTGTCTTAAACATGACACGGCCCAGGACTAGAGTTTCACAACATCTGAAAGCAAGATCAAATTAACCACAACACACGTGTTAGTATATTGTATATAAATGGTCTATTGATGTATAACATATTTAATTTTAATTTACGTATGCAGCATATACAATACCGTAGAGTTTGGAAACATGAGTATTTTTAATGCTTTTGAAAGAAGTCTCCTATACTCATCAAGGCTGTATTTATTTGATCAGAAATACAGAAACAAAGGTAATATTGTGAAATATTATTGCAATTTAAAATGTAATTTATTTCTGTGATCAAAGCTGAATATTCATCAGCAATTACTCCAGTGTTCAGTCACATGATCCTTCAGAAATCATTCTAGCCTGAAAGTGATCACTAACTAAATACAGTATATGAGGTAAACAATAGAAAAATGTAAAATTAAAAAGAATTATAAATAAGTGATCATATCTAATTATTTTGGTTGTAAAAGTGATCTATATCAGTCTGATAAGGCTGATACTATAAACACATTTTAAACTAATATTCTTTTATCTCTTTTTTAATTACGTGTTTCAAAAGATTATTATTTTTTATGCTTTTTAAAAAAAATCTACAGTAAATTATAACATTTAGATCAAGCCTCATTTCACTTACGAAGCATGTGATTTCAAACCTGTAGTTTTGTTTTAAAAATCGGAAAATCAGTATGGATTTACAATATTGGCCATTATATCAGTTATCGTCTTAAACAAACATTCTCGGTTATCAGTATTGGCCAAAAGTGCCCTAAGAGAAATGGTAGATAGTATAAACACACAAGCAAGTCTTTAAAGCAAAAGCAGAGCCAAACAAACGGAGTAAATGTGCAGCAAACACCCACAACCACAGGAGAGCGATTAGCATCAGACTGGGAGAGGTCGCTTTACTCGTGATGGACAGATTGCTTGAGATAGCAACTGCTCTTTCATGTCCCAGAATGCTCCTGGGAGGTTGTTTACTTCAGCTGTACTCCATTCCAGTGCACAAAACCCGACAGATTCATTCACTGTGATGCTTAAAGATTACGTGACAGTCAATCTACGCAGATTACGACCGAAAATTAATCCTCGTTATGGGACTGATGCAGTCGTCGATCCGTTCAGGGCCATATTTCATTTTTTTCTCTCATAATCCTGGATTATGTCAGGGCTTTGCAGTTGTGACTAGTGCATTTAAAACCTGAACCTGCGTCACAGGACGTGCATGTGTTCATACCGCACAGGTGATAAACAATAACCCATACTGTGCAACTCTTCTCGTGTGTATTGAGTTACACAGGGCCGTGCAGAAGTTACAAGAACATCTTTCATCAAAACAAGCGTGCTTATGCGTAACAAAATTACACCGCACACTTCAGCGTTTAACAGGATCTTGCTGCTATTGTTACAGGGCAACCCACTGAGTGACTGTGACATGCAGCTCTGCATAGTGTTCGCCCAACCTCACGCACGGGTCAGAAGAAGCTTTTTCTATCATAATTCAACGGTCTACGGGGGAAACGCAGCAGGGTGACACACCAGCCCCACACAGAAAGAAAAAATGCAACCAAAAATAGGTTAAAATGCATAGACGAAAGGTTTAAAAAGGAAAAATGGGGGAAAGGATCACATCATGTGTGGCATTATCTCCACCCCAACCCCCCATATCTTTAGCCCTCCTCTCAAACGTCTGTTCAATCACTCTGAGGAGAATTCAAGAGCAGGGGTCCACTGTCCTTGCTTACAACATCTCCTCTGACGTCAATGGCATTCTTCTTGTGTTCGGTGCGACACCAGAGGACGGCCCCTCAGAAGCTGCTGGGACTGAGAGCAACAGAAACTCTGGAGTGGATTCCACAACACAACAGACTGCACTGAACACTAGACAGCAAATACTAAATGCTAAGTGTTCAAAATAAAGGAATTCTGGGAGTTCAAAAGGTTTTTTTTTTATATGCAAAATCTATTTTAGGTTAATCAAAATAGTTTGCATTTCTTTTCCAGCCTGTTGCAAATAAAAAGAATACTAATTTAAAGTGATATATATGGCCAAAAGTGATGTCAGGAGGGGATTTTTCTATTTTATGGCTCTATAAGTTTGATTAAACCATCAAAATATGAGGAAAATATTTTATATCTTAATATTTTATAATATAATGATATTATATTATAATAATATTTTAAATATGAGGGAAAACAAAACACTAAACTTGGTTAAGGTATTAATCTGACAAAATGACTCGGCAGAAAAGGGAAAATAACAGCTTCATGTTTTATTTTACTATACAAAAAAAAAAGCTCAGAGAAAAAAAAAGCATTTATTGACTACAAATTAATGAGTTAATAATTTCTTTGTATGGCATTCTGGGCAAAAATTACGTCGACCCAATTTGTCATGTTCCATTGCGTTATTATCACTATTAAAACAATCGACTCCAAGCAACCACAGTATGCAATAAGCTTACAAAATCTATAACATTTTTAATGGTATTTGAATAAAGGGTGAAGATGAAAATGCTCTAACCTGGACATCACTTTTGGCCACTATATATATTTATATTATTGGCTACTATTTGTTACAAAATATTTCTATTTCAAATAAATGCTGTTCTTTTGAACTAGAATCATGAAAAACATGTATCATGGTTTCCACAAAAATAGGAAGCAGCACAAACTGTTTTCAACTGATAATAATCATAAATGTTTCTTGAGCAGCAAATCATCATATTATAATGATTTCTGAAGGATCATGTGACACTGAAGACTGGAGTAATGATGCTGATTATATACTAAAGCCGCAGTAATAGTAGAAAAAAAAATTGAATGGTCCTAAAATATGCTCTATTTAAATAGTTGATTTTGGGGTGAAATATATCTTGGGACCTTGGAGTAAACTGTATGTAAACACTAGGTAAACCCTATTTTTACCAGGTAAAAAATGCTAAATGATTCTTAATCGCTGTGGTAAAGGACTGACCCATATAGTCCCTCAAACATCACACAAACAGGTCAGAGAAGTGTGAAGCTCTTCAGATAAATCACCCAGAGCCACCAGCTGCCGAACGGTTTCTGAGAAACCCTTAATGTCACCCGTCAGTGGGTCAGCGTTCTTGAAATACACAAGACCTCTCCAGTAATAGTGAGAAAGCAGGCGTGGGAAACAGAACCCAGGGCTGACGCAAACACCTTCAGATCACCTCGATGAGCGGCGCAAGTGTTGAAACCAGGACATTTCTGAGATCATGTTTATGCCATCAGCCATCGTCAGTTGGGTTATTTTTTCAGTGTTTGGGTAGTTTTTGTGTATAGATTTGTGTATATTTTATTTTATCTATAAATTTGCTATTGTTCTGTATATCATTTAATCTTATGCAAAGCAACATGCAGGGGCGCAACGTGAGTCACCGAAACGAGTGTCGTGTCGATCCTACATTTTATGATTTTATTCAAAAAAAGATACAGAATATAAATAATTAGAAAGTTAAAATATGTTCTCAGAACAGTATACTGATAGTTTATGGACAGGTTATGGAATCAGTGACAGCATATTTTGGGCTACGAGTGAAAGATACACGAGATCCAGCGCTGTTACGGTGGAAACAGGACTAGAGACTCGTCGATTACACTTGAATTATTATAAATGTTTTAATTTTTACTTCTAATATTTATTAAATGAGCTTAAATGTCACTACATAAAACTATATAAAATATGAAATATAAAATACTGTAAAATATGAAAATAAAGGAATTATCATGCAAACAAGTTTAGATTGAGTTTAAGTTTAGAGGATTTAAGTTAATCTGTAAACATTAATTCATGTATGAAGTAAAAAAGAAAAAAAGAAGCTAGTATTATAGTAAAAATGAATCAAACCATTATCCTGGGTTAAATAAACAACCCAATTTGCTGGGTAAAATGAACCCAACATGTGTTTTGTCATATATTTTTTTAAAGTGTAGCAGCAGTCAATAATGGGCCGAATCAGGTGCACTGATGAAAGTACATCTTTGATTTTTGAAGCTTCATTTTGGTCTCTTTCTCAAATGCAGATGTGAGTTGTGTATGTTTACGACCGTTTCCATATCAGGCTTTGTAGACGAGTGATGGGGAGCATCTTGATTGACGGACTCGTCTTGCTCTGGCACGTGTGTTCCTGCACTGAAAGCACGTCTCTGTCCGAGCGTGAAAGTGAGATGGCGTGTTTATGCGAGTATCGTGTCAGTTTGATGGGCTGCCAGCTGCGCCATGTCTATTAATATCAGCTTTGAACGGGGTGAAAGATTCGCCAATGTCAAAGCAGGTTATGTTTACTTCTTTACAAAGATCAGACCTAGACCACTAGTCAAATGTTTGTAATAATTAAGGTTTTTATGTGTTTGTCAGTCTCTTCCGCTCAACAAGGCTGCGTTTATTTGATAAAAAATACAGTGAAAACTGTGAAATATTGACAATTTGAAATAAGTGTTCCCTTTCGTTGTCACTCCAAGTTACGTCGGATGACGACGAATGGGGTTTCGCTTAGAAAGCCTATCAACTTCGAGTATTACAAAACGAGCCAATGGCAAAGAAATGCCATCGGTCTGCGGAATTTGCATGGCGTAACTCCGCCCCACCTCGTGGGTATAAAAGGAGGAAGCCGGCAACATGCAGATATGTTTTCGCTTCGGAGCCAAGTGTATTCTTCTCTCCACAAGCCATCTCTGAATTGTCAGCTTCACAAACGAGTACCTCGAGTGTTGGTGTGACGGCGATCTACGGCGAGAGCGTGCTTCCTGCTGATCTGTTGCATTTGTCTGCCAGTCGGTGCGTTTCTCCCCGGGTGCTTCAACACTTGAGTTTTCTCTCATTAAAAGAGCTTACACGTGGCACGTCTTTTTAAAGATGTTTCGCCTGTGTACTTCTGGTTGCGGCACATTGGTATCGGACTCTGATGGGCACGAGCATTGCATATTATGTTTGGGCATTGATCATGCTAGAGCAGTGCTCGTGGATGACTCATGTTCTCTCTGTGGGGACATGACCATCACGTCATTACGGTCGAGACTCCGTGAACTCGCAAGAGTAAGAGTCCCCTCATCCACCCCCTGTCCTGCGGCTGGTGGCCAGGGTGACCTGAGGGTTACAGTCTGGAACAAGGCGCCGCCTATGTGTCCGCAACCCCAGCCCCCCTCTTCAATGACAGTGCCCGCTAGTGAACTGCTGATTCCCGCGGGTCTACCCTCTGGTGGCCCGTGTGTTTCAGTTGAAGCTACAGAGGAAGATGCCATGTCTGTTGCAGCATCACTAGGTGGGTTTGAGTCTTCTGGAAGTGAGGGCTTGTCACAGCTGCCACCTTCCGGTGTGCATACGGCTGTGTCTGAGTCTGATCCGGAGATGACGGCCATGCTTTCCCGGGACGATTGGTTTTTGGGTAAGGCCGCCGATACTCGTCCACGGCAAACCCCAATACCTTTCTTCACGGACGTGCATGATGAGATCTCGAAGTCCTAGAAGACCCCCTTGTCCTAGAAGACCCCCTTGTCTTCTCGGGACCGCTCGCTGATCTCATCCGCCTCTCCTCACCTCGATGGGGCCGCTGCCCATGGGTACACTGGGGTCCCCCCGGCTGAACGCTCTGTTGCGATGCTATGTGTCCTCAGAGTGCTTCTTCTCGGCGCAATCCTAAGCACCCGCCCGTGGCCTGTAGTTTTTCGTCTACGCTTGTGGCGAGATCCTATAGCGCCACGGGACTGGCAGCCGCCTCAAAGCATGCCATGGTCATTCTGCTGGTCCACCTGACCCAGATGCTCATGGACCTGCACGAGGGCAGGACTGACCCAGGGCTCTACACTGAGCTGCGCGGCGCCACTGACCTTGCTCTCCGAGCGACGAAAGAGGCCGTACGCTCCCTGGGTCAGGTGATGCTCACCATTCTGTGGCTGAACCTGTCTGATGTGCTGGATGTCGCGGGGACCCGTCTGTGCAGCCGACGAGCTCTCACGGCTTCAGCCACTCCCTGGAGAATGGCGACTCCTTCCCCAGTCGGTTCAGCTGATTTGGGACCAGTTCGGGGACCCACAGATAGATCTGTTTGCCTCTCACGACTCGACCCATTGCGCCCAGTTTTATTCCCTGACCGAGGGCATCGGTCGGCACGGATGCTCTGGCGCACAGCTGGCCGCAGGGCCGCAATGCGTTTCCCCCAGTGAGCCTTCTTGCGCAGACCTTGCGCAAGGTCAGGGAGGACGAGGAGCAGGTCATTCTGGTTGCCCCTTACTGGCCCAACCGGACCTGGTTCCTTGAACTAGTACTCCTCGCGACAGCATCTCCCTGGCCGATCCCTATGAGGAAGAACCTTCTTTCTCAGGGACGGGGCACCCTTTGGCACCCTCCTCCCGATCTCTGGAACCTCCACGTGTGGCTCCGGGATGGGACGAAGGCAGGTTTGAGTACCCTACCACCAGCGGTGGTGGCTACCATCACTTCCGCTAGAGCGTCGTCCACGAGACATGTCTATGCGTTGAAGTGGAACCTCTTCGTCAGCTGGTGCTCTTCTCACCGAGAAGACCCCCGGAGATGCTCGATCAGCGTTGTGTTGTGCTTTCCTTCCTTCAAAAGGGGTTGGAGCGAAGGCTGTCTCCCTCCACCCTGAAGGTCTATGTTGCCGCCATTGCCGCACACCATGACCTCATCAAAATCCGCCTCGCCCTCCTCTCGTTCCCTCTTGGGACCTCTCAGTGGTTCTAACTGCCCTGAAGAGTGCTCCATTTGAGCCCCTGCAATCAGTCGAGTTTAAATTCCTGTCTTTGAAGACAGCGCTCCTGGTTGCACTGGCCTCCATCAAGAGGGTAGGGGACCTGCACGCATTCTCTGTTGACGAAGCGTGCCTGGAATTCGGCCCGGCTTACTCTCACGTGATCCTGAGACCCCGGCCTGGATACGTGCCCAAGGTTCCTGCCACTCCCTTCCGGGACCAGGTGGTGAACCTGCAGGCGCTGCCCCTGGAGGAGGCAGTACCAGCGTTGGCACTGCTCTGTCCAGTACGCGCTCTCCGCGCCTATGTAGACAGAACGCAGTGTTTCAGGACCTCAGACCAACTCTTTGTCTGTTATGGTGGGAAGATGAAGGGAAAGGCTCTCTCCAAGCAAAGGTTGTCTCACTGGATAGTGGACGCCATTGCTTTGGCATACCAGCAGCAAGGTCGACCGTGCCCCTTGGTGTGACTGCCCACTCCACCCGGAGTGTGGCGTCCTCTTGGGCTCTAGCGCATGGCGCCTCGCTAACAGACATCTGCAGAGCTGCAGGCTGGGCGACACCTAACACATTCGCCAGATTCTATAATACTCGCTTCAACCAGCTAGTACCGGACCCGCTCAGGCGTCTTCGCTTGCTCGCCATTCCACTCCACGGACTGGATACGTGCGATATTCTCCTCAGGTGAGCTTCCCCGAAAGCCCTGAGCTCCTCCAGCACTCCTGACGTCGGCGCTAGTGTCTATTGCCTGCGCGTCGGCTAGGTGCCTCCCGTGTGCATGGTCCCTCCTCTGAGCGACCCCCACGTGTATTTCCACTGTAAGCCTCTCTGAGCACGTGTCTTTCCCTCGGCAAGCCACCTTGCCACCCCTGGGGTTGAAATATTCCACCTGCAGCTGGACACCCGAGTGTTTTCCATATGCTTCCTTCGCGTCATATGTGTATTCTCTAAGTCCCCCCCCTCCGGGTTGGCATTAATTGCATACTTCCCCTAAGCTTGGGATATGCTTCCCAGTGTACCTTGGTATTCCTGTGATAAATGGAGTCCTTCGCCCAGTCTTGACAGGGATCTTGATTTACGCAGGGCACTGGAAGACAGCTGAGAAGGTGGCGTGATTAGACTGGTAACCCCATTCGTCATCATCCGACGTAACTCGGAGTGACAACGAAAGGGAACGTCTATGGTTACGTGTGTAACCCTCGTTCCCTGAGTAGGGAACGGAGACGTAACGTCTGCCTGCCACTTTCTGCTGTACCGCGGGGATCGCCTGAGCTCAGTCTTGGCTCCTCAGCGAAGAAACATATCTGCATGTTGCCGGCTTCCTCCTTTTGTACCCTCGAGGTGGGGCGGAGTTACGCCATGCAAATTCCGCAGACCCATGGCATTTCTTTGCCATTGGCTCGTTTTGTAATACTCGAAGTTTATAGGCTTTCTAAGCGAAACCCCATTCGTCGTCATCCGACGTAACGTCTCCGTTCCCTACTCAGGGAACGAGGGTTACATACCTAACCATAGACGTTTTCTTCTATGTGAATATATAGTAAAATAGAAAAATATTGTTATAATCCTAAATAGCTTTTTTCTTTATGAATATAGTGTAACATGTAATTTATTCCTGCGATCAAAGCTTAATTTTCAGCATCATTATTCCAGTCTTCAGTGTAACATGATCCTTCAGAAATCAGTATAATATGATGATTTGGTGTTTATTTATTTGTTTATGTATTTATTTGTTGCTCAATTATTAATAATGGTTCTTATTATTATCATCATCAATTTTGATATTTCTTGAGGAAACCATAATACATATTTTCAGGCTTTTTTGCTCAATAGAGTTCAAAAGAACAGCATTTACTTCTAATTATCTTTACTGTCACTTTTGATCAATTTAGCGAATCTTGCTGAATAAATATATTCATTTATTTTCTCTTCTTTTTTTAAACACTTACCCACAACTTTTCAACGATATTGCATCACGATTTCCACAAAAATATAAAGCAGCAGAACTGTTCTCCACATTGATAATAATAAATGTTTCTTGAGCAGCAAAACGGCATATTAGAATGAATATTAAAATATATCCAATCAAGTTGTAATAATATTTCACAATATTACTGTTTTTACTGTTTTTTATCAGCCTGGTTGAGCATAAGTCACTTCTTTCTAAAAACATTTAAAAAAATCTTTATTATTACAAACTTTTGACCAGTAGTGTTTATGTGCTTGATAAGCATCTAATTAGAAAACTATTGGTATTTAACAGAGAGTTGATCCTCCATAACAGCAAACTAGGAAAGCTTTTCGGTACTGTAGATGTCCATGTTTTCTACACTAATGTAGAAATATGTATTGCTTATGTATTTTTGTCGCTCCCTAGAGGTTCACTGCTGCTATGACACGTTTGATCAAGAGCGCTGAAGCAAAGCAAACGAGTATCCTGCTTCTCCTTAGAAAAACACCCCGTTCAACACATCGGGTGTTGAACGTCATAGAAGACAATGTTACCATTCATTTGTTTTAATTGTAGAAAAAAACTAGTTAATTTTAAGCTTTTTCCAGGTTTAAATTTATGAGTCGGCATTACAAGATGTGACGCTTTCTTGTACTATAGTACATCGATGACTCATAGTTATTAATGAGACAATGAGAAGATACCTCACTTAATTATTCACGACAGCACGCGTTGATTTCCTATGACAGGCGCTTCAAACAGCGAGATGATCACATACAGTAAGTGAGATGCAGTAAAGGGTCAAAAACGAGTGTTTGTTTTGCTTTGCAAGAGTTTCTGCATCACACACATTCTCTTCAATAGATCCTGAGTCTTCAACACAAACAAACTGTGATTCATCCACACTGTGAGAGTAACTGGTCTTTACGGCCCTTTAACCGATCAAACTGCATATATACTGCAGCAAAATAAGCCTCAAAAGTTCTTAAAGATACAAAAGCGTGTTGATATATGTTTTTGATGCAGAGTACAAATGTGAACGGCTGTGCATTTATTTGTGCTTTAAATGATTGCTCTCACAGGATATGCACTGTATGTATTTGTGTAATTTAAATAAATAAAAACTGTAAATAAAACTGTCTGGATGAGAAGCCGTTGCTGTGTTTTCGGGCCTCTCACGGTCACTTTTGTAGCATTTTTCAAAACTGTGGTGAAAACTGACTGGTGTTGAAACGGGGTTTCATGACCCTTTAAATTCCTGGAATAATATGAAAAGAAATGGGAAATCTCACCTGTGAAGGAGGCCTTGGTGAGAGGAGGCTGATTACACATGGGGGATCGCCTGTGAAAATTGAGGAAAAAACAGAAAGCATTATATATAACTAAACATTTGATTCTTGCAGTCAAAGTACCAGGTGATCAGTTCTCTTCTGCTCTTGCTGCATGTCAACAGCGCTCCATGACACTTGTAAAACTGTGTAACTGCACTCACTTGTTGGACGCTCGATCTTGCTGAAGGTTGGTTAACGCTGCAAAGTTATTCCGTACCGTCCTCAAACTAGCCAGCACCTTCAAAACACAAGACTTCATTTAGTTTTTGTTTCATCCATCACATTTCACCTTGTACAGAATTATACAGTAAGGAAAATATGAGTATTCACATTTAAAGGAATTTAAAGGAAGTAGAGCTTCCTTTAAATTCTGAAGCTTTACCCACATATGAGGTTGAAATACTGTCAAAAAGTGTTTTTAATAGGGATGCACGATAAATCGGCCATTATATCGGTATTGGCTGATATATGTTCATTTTTAATGTTATCATTATCGGACCGATAAGAAGATTTGGCTGATACATTAAAGACGATAAATAATGTGTAATTCCCTCAGCTGAGACACTTCAGATGTGCACTGTTCAACATGATGATTTTGAATTGCTTGAAATATGATTGGAATCACTTTGAAAAAGGGAAATACGGTTCAGTGCAACATGTGCAGCGCATGTCTGTCATATCGGCTACATAAAATTATAATGAGAACATCATAATTGTGTGCTTGTGACATGGCTTTTAATGGTAAGACCATCAAAAAGTATTTACAAATTTGGATTTAGATTTATCGACCAATATATCGGTTATCGGCTTTCAAAAAGAAAGAATTATCGGTTATCGTATCGGACAAAATCTTTATATTGGTGCATCCCTAGTTTTTAATATTAAATAGTGTGTAAAGTCAACATGATACACATTCCCTGTCATTTTGTGAAGCATTCACTTGTGCATGTTATTCCAAAAAGAAATTTTCATAATCATTTATTAAAAATAAATATCTGAAATGATTTTCATTTTCACTCTTCATCACTGTTATTTTCCAACCACTTTTTGCAATCCAATCAGCCTCTGATGTATAAAACTCCTGTCCTACAGTGTTTCACGTTGAATATCCTGCGATTGTTCAAATTACGGAAGTAAAATGGGTTGCATGTTGACTTTAACACTGTAGAAGGGCCTGATAGTCTATTCGCTAGATGAGATGTATTCCAGAGTTCACCATGAACTGCTTCCTGTGTCACTGACCTGTGCAAACGGCGTAACGATGAGGTCATCGCCATGACTGCAAGAGAACGGACAAACATCAGGACACACACACCTCAATTACAAAGCCAAAGAAAACCATGACTCTCTTAACGCGTCATACGCATGTTTGTAATGTTGCATGCATTTGTCATGACAAACGAACCATATCCTCAATAAAGTGCAGATTTTTCCAAAGAAATGCATGATATTCTTGCGTTTAGTCCTACAGGAGGAATGAGATATGGTTTGTCTGTGTGACAAGAGACAACAAGGCAGGGACACACTTGCATTAATGCTTTCAATGCTAGTGAATGTTCACTACCAGTGTGTGGATGACCTACAACTCCACATCTCACCGTGAAACTCTGTGTCAACACACTCCCACATGCTGCTCGTGTCTAACTGTGTACAAGAGGTTTTCACACCAAAAGTCACTTGAAAAGAGTCAATTCTGCAGAATAATGCACTGAATTATATTTAAATTCCATGAAACTTTGATGATGCAACATTAGTGATGATGAATGTGCACAAAGAATAATAGAGTCAAAAAGATGCAAGACAAAACATGATAGAAAATCAACTGGATGAGATGCATAATAAATGATTAAACATCAATATTTCCATCAAGTATTAGGAGATTCAGATGTTCAGTTTAGCCTGTCTAGCCCGTCTCACTGCCACTCATTACCCTCACTGTCCTGATCTGATGGGGAAAAGTGTGGTGTGAAATGGATAATATGATGCAAAAACCTATGATTTTATTCAGCAATCTGGTGAAAGTCCTCATTAGCTCTGTAAAAGTGCTAAACTGTCTTACTCATGACAGCGGGACGTACATATGCTTGAGTCCCAGGCATTTTTCCAGGTCTGATTCCCAGATAATTCCAAGTTTTTGACCGTATACACTCTCAGAAAAAAAGGTACAAAAGCTGTCACTGGGTTGTAACTTTTCAAAAGGATACACTTTTGAAGAAATGAACCTAAATGTACAATGTTTCATTTAGATACTACCACTACACTTTAGGTACTAATATGAACATTTAAGGTACCAATATGCACCCTTTAGGTACAAAAGTGTACCCTTTTAAAAGGTACCACCCCAGACAGCTTTTGTCCCTTTTTATCTGAAAGTGTAGAACCACAGTAAGTAGTAAATGACAGTCAGTGTGCATGGACCCCTTTAATCGGATAACCTGACCTGTAGGTGTTCTGCAGGCTCATTTGTGCGCAGTAAATGCAGTTAGTGAGCAGCTAGTGGCTGTTAGTCACAGCGGTGGGGGTTACAGCACGAGTGTGTGAGTGTGTGAGGTTTCTTAGCACAGAACGAGAACTCCAGAGCAACACGAACACACGACATACCCTCTCCGCCTGTCATCCGGAAGGCTGAAGAAGCGTCCGATTTCACGCGCGACTCGTGACCGTTTCAGCATGTGTGTGTCGCTGACACTCCTGCGGTTTAGCATGATGCCGTGTGTGTGTTCCTCCATGTGTGTGCATGTATGCATGGCGGCTTCATTTCCACACGCCGTCGGGGAAGAAAAGGTCAGCGGCAGGCGTGTGTGTAGCGTATCACGCGCTGTGCTGTGTGTGTCGCAAACCGAGCGCTAAACATAGCACAAGGCCACGGCTTCAGCAAGTGCAACAACCTACTGCCATAGGAAGAAGAAAGTGTCCAGGTCAGGTGTGTGAACTGCAGATAAACCACACCTGACGTCTGTGACTGATGCGGACTCCATTATAGAGATTGAAAAACTAACTCTTGGCAAAGTGGGCCATTTATGAGCTCTGTGCTCATTATGCCGAGACTGCCAAAGCTTTCAGAAAAACTAAATGGACAGACAGCGGGCAGCTTATCAAAGCCGGAAGTTCAGTGGAAAACACAGATGAAACCAGCTCGTCTTAAAGTCCTGTGAATTTCAATATTAGGCTAAATCAGTCCAATGCTTGGCCAATGTCTGTCTGTCTGTCTAGATCTATCTATCTAGTTATTTTCTGTCATTGTCATGTCAGTAAGAAAACAGAGTACTTAATAAATATATTTAAAAAGTTTTAAGGGCTCCTATTTTGCTCATTTACAGGTTCATTTGTTCAGGGGATGTATATTTACATGATTTAATGTTCGAATGCTCATTGTTTTTCTGGTGGTGTGTGCACACCAAAAGCTAATTTAATTATTTGTGTGAGTAGATTACATACAAAGTCAATGCAAAGACGCGAATAGACGCAAATGACACGAATTGGGCGACACGATTGGCGCGAACGTGCGATATTCGCCTCAATCACGTCTTCTGCGCAGGTTGAAAAATTTCAACTCAAGAAGGAAATTCCTATAACGCGTTGTCGCAAGCCAATCAGCGAAGAGCTTATTGACACATCCGGTTATCCGTGTGCAGTGAAATTCACAGAGTTGTGTCACATGCCTCTGGATGCTGCTGTGAAGCCAGACATGTTATGGTGTATTTGCTTCCACAACAGGAACAGAGCAGCAATAGTAGTGATCTCCAACATGGTCCATGACAGAAACAATGCCTGTTTTCACCCTCTGTCTGAACGCTGTTTTACCTTCCGTTTCTTTAAAACCCGCCTTCCGTAAACTGCGGTCTGCTCTGATTGGTCAGCAGGCCCCAGGCTGTTGTGATTGGTCTACAGTTTAAGGAGCATGTCAGAAATGTAAACGGCCCTAACAATAACTTCCTGAGGTGCTGTAAACACTTCTGTAACTACGCTAACTGTTTTGCTGTATCGGTGAAAGAAAAGAAAAGAACAGCATTTGCTTGACATACTGATAAACTCTTCCTGGTCTTTTAACTAACTTTGTTTGAGGGCGAGCCGGAACGAAAACATGAAACGGATACAATGTCAGGACTACAAACAAAGCTTTTCAGGCAGGTGTTTTTTGTTGGACCGATTAACTCATTTAGCCGTGGACTTTGTGCTTTATAACTTTGCAGATTGTATTTAAAGCCTTACTTGAATGCATTATAAAAATATTTTGAATGCATTAATTGTGCACTTTATAATGCATTGTATATGGATAGTTATAACCAAAGTTATAATACAGTGTAATACGTATTTATTGTTACACATTAAGAAAGTAAACAAACAATCTGCAAATATTATAATGCATTTTCACTTCGAAATATCAGTTTAACTGGTTTTACCAGCTTACTTAGTAAGATCAGTTTCAAACGTTTGCTTAATCATGAGAACTGCCCATAGATATAATAAACTTCATGATAATGCCCCCTGTGGCAACACAGAGAATGCAAGACGTACTTGAGTTGTGTTATGAGTTGTTTTCTCATATTCTGGAGTGAAATGACATGTGAAATCAAGCTTGCATACCTAGAAAACATGTAGGCGAGTAAGTTTCAGGCCTTAAATAGAAAATTAATCATTCTGAACAAAACCAAATGTGTTTCACTATCAAAAATAAAGTGGAACATTTTTATTGAAATCTGATCAAACGGATTCACAAAAAATGAATCAGACTTTCCAACAGTATTAATTACAAATGCACTAAGTGCAATACTGTTAATCCGAAGGCAGATGAACGTCTAAAACTTCAAGATCAGTAGTGACGGTAGAAGGTAATATCGGGAACCGACATGATATTTCCGGCCATTCCGGTATAAGAATGGATTCTCTGGCAAAACGAAATAAAAACGTGCGTCCGCCGTCCCTCGGGACTCTACATAATGCATGAGCTGGTGCAGGGTTACATAGAGAAACACTATGAGCTTGCAGAAATCATGCCAGAGAGAGGAAGTGCACTGATATCTCCCATCAACGTTTCTTTTGCTTTCGCTATATGATCTGGGCTGTTTGAGCCTCCTGCTGTTTGTGTGCTTTTTTTGTCATGCAACTTAAGTCATTTCTACAATAGTTCATAATCGCACCTCTATTCTGTTGCATTCTTATGGTCTGTTCCAAAACCTAGTGAGCTGTCTATAAAGGCAGCAATTTAAGGTATCAAGTGTGCTTCAGATGCAAAGGTCCCAAAAGAGAAGTAGCATGCAAATACTTGCAATAGGAGTTCATGCTTTGCAAAGAGATCCGTTAAAAAAGCGAGAGAAATGTTAATTATTAATACATCCTATTTAATACTGAAAAGTATTAATAATTTTTTTTATAATAATTATAAAATAATATATAATTAAATACATATTACTTTTGTATTATACTTGAATTATTTTATATTATTTTACATACTAATAATAATACAAAAATATCTAAACTATTTATACAGTATGTGTGCACAGGCATAAAATTAATTGCATTGGCAAAATGTTACAGAAAACAATTGTGAAGTAAAATATGAAACAATGTAAAGCGTTCTAAACCAGTCCCTTATGAGGGTCAGTTAGGATACTGTCTAAGAAGGCAGCCACCTATCTAGGCATTAGGAAGCTCACTGGGTTTCAATGCAATGAAAGCACAGGGTTGCGTTTCCTAAAACCATTGTGAACATATGGCAATCGTGTCTACAATATTTATGATCATTTTGAGGTGCTGATGGATTTGCCTCAGTTTAAATGTGACGACTGCAGACCAGAATCTAATTGATCAATTTCAGCATTTGACATAAAGCTTCACATACATTCTATCTCTATTAAATTGTACTGCTTATTAGATCAATCTAGTGAGGAACATTAAATTAGGCCACACAATAGAGCGTATGCATTCATGGCGGCTGGAGGAAATAATAATAATAATAGTCACATGTGCGCCTCTAAACTGCTATTATCAGTGTCACATGCAATGCAGGATCATGGCAGAGATAGAGACTGACAAACACACACTCACACACATCCAAGCCACAAGCAGCATGTCATCCGAACTCAGTCTTCTCATGCGATATCTTTCATAACGTTCTCCTACGCTCTTACGACACACACAGGGTTTAATGCCCAGAATCTTCGACCAATCAAATCAACCTGAGAATTGAAGGCACATCCCTGATTTTGCATCCCCTGAGGTTTGCGTAGCAGGTTGATTTGGTTGGTATTCTGTGCATTAAATGGTGAGGGTGTAGGTGAGGGTTCTCGATGCATGTGAGACCGTGATGCTCATGTCTACAGGTGAAGCGAGGTGATGCAAATTAGACAAGCAAGAGCATTCTCTGAGGAAGAGCAAGGCCAGGAGCTGCGAGCCAGAATCAGAACCACAACTTACTTTCCACTAATAACCGGCTCAGATCTCCGAGAGACCAGACCCGGTCTCGGCAGGTGGTTATTCCTATCGACAAGGACACAGTTTGTCAGACAAACACACACACACACACACACACACACACACACACACACACACACACACACACACACACACACACACACACACACACACACACACACACACACACACACACACACACACACACACACACACACACACACACACACACACACACACACACACACACACACACACACACACACACACACATACACACACGTTGCTTCTTCTGCCTTTGTGGTTTGAGAAGTAGCTGTTATGAACGAGCGTGTCTCTGAAGAGGTCAGAGAACCGCTAAAGAGTCTCTCTCAGGTTCTGCAGGGACTTTGGCTACTTGCTTTGGCTTTATTAAACGGATAGTTCACCCAAAAATGAAAATTCTGTCAGTAATTACTCTCCTTCATGTTGTTCAACCCCGTAAGACCTTCGTTCATCTTCGGAACACGAATTAAGATATTTTTGATTAAATCTGAGAGCTGGATCACTCCTCCATAGGCTTCTAAGGGATTGAAACTTGTTCCCTTGAAAAGTTATTAAAGACATCGTTAAAATAGTCCAAGTGACTACAGTGGCTCAATCTTAAGTTTATCAAGCGATGAGAATACTTTTTGTGCGCAAAAAAAAACAAAAATAACGACTTTATTTCAACTATTCATGTCCTTCTCTGTGGGCCTCGAGTGAGTTCACTAGTGTAACAGCGCAGCGCTTCTGTGTTGTACGTCACAAGCATCATCACACATGACCAGCGGCGGCCAATAGTGAGCCTACGTGTGACGTAGCTCTACGCGATCACACTACGCTAACTCACTCGAGGCCCACAGAGAAGGAAATGAATAGTTGAAATAAAGTCGTTATTTTTGTTTGTTTTTGCGCACAAAAAGTATTCTCGTCGCTTGATAAACTTAAGAGTGAACCACTGTAGTCACTTGGACTATTTTAACGATGTCTTTAATAACTTTTCGGGGAACAAGTGTCAATCCCTGAAGAAGCCTATGGAGGAGTGATCCAGCTCTCAGATTTAATCAAAAATATCTTAATTCGTGTTTCGGAGATGAACGAAGGTCTTGCGGGGTTGAACAACATGAGGGAGAGTAAATACTGACAGAATTTTCATTTTTGGGTGAACTAGCCGTTTAATGTCATATTAAAGGAACAGTTCATCCAAAAATCATCTACTCACCTTCATATCATTACAATTTTGATGTTTAATGGGTACTGTGGCTACCGTGCTCTCGAAAGAAGAAAAAACACTAACACTATGGCTTTATAAGCCTTTTAGACTTTAGACTTTTAGACCGCCAGCAATCATATACTTTTGCTGAATTGAAAAGCAAAATGCACATCCTTTAAAAAATCCTAATTTTGTTCCACAGATGAAAGAAAGTCACACGTTTGGAACAACATGAGGGTGAGAGGTTTTGACCGGACATATTTACACTAGCGTTTAAAAGTCTGGCGTTGGTATGATTTTGTTATGTTTTTGAAAGAAGTCTTTTCTGCTCAACAAGGCTGCATTTATCTGATCAAAATACAGTAAAAATTTTGAAATATTGTTATAATTCTAAATAGCTTTTTTCTATATGAATATAGTGTAATATGTAATTTATTCCTGTGATCAAAGCTGAATTTTCAGGATCATTAGTCCAGTCTTCAGTGTCACATGATCCTTCAGAAATCAGTATAATATGATGATTTGCTGCTCAAGAAACATTTATGATGAAAATGCTTCATATTTTGTGGAAACCGTGATACATTTTATCAGGATCTTTTGATGAATAGAAAGAACAACATTTATTTGTGATAATTGCATTTATTTGTGTCTTAATTTCTTACAAAAAAAATCTTACTGACACCAAACTTTGAATGATAGTGTTCATAAAGACTTTTGTTCTCCTCATTGTGCATTTAAGAGAAACGATGTAGACAGAGAGAGAAAGGCTGAGGTAAACACAAGAGGGTCATGTGACCTGAAGGCAAACACACACACATCACACCCACACACACACTCTCTCTCTCTCTCTCTCTCACACACACACACACACACACACACACACACACACACACACACACACACACACACACACACACACACACACACACACACACACACACACACACACACACACACACACACAATGTCATCAATGGATGAGACAGCTAAATGTTTATGTGGGCCTGTTTTGAATTAGCATAATTTGGGTTTGGCTAATTGGTCCTTTTTCGACATGTAGATCTGTTTGTTGAAAAAAAAAAAGGTAAAACAAATGAGATCACTATTCTTTTCCTTTTTTTGGTTACTGGACAGGAAAACTGTAAGAAATGGGTTTTATAGCTGCATGGGCAAATGAAATGATGATGAACCACGACACAAGCATCTCATATCTAAATGTGCTTTTGTAAAACAAAAGCGTGTCCAAAGAAAAGAAAACTCAACAGACCTCAAATAAAGCAAAGGATAATGGGAGAATGGCACATTTGAAATGTTTTGGAGTGCTCACATGTCACTGGCGATGGAGGAGTTTCTGGACATGGACTTCGGGGACAGGTCATAGTCGCTGTCGGAGCGGTAGAGGAACGATTCCCTCCGCTGGCTGTGCACGAAGTTAGCCTGAATGATCAGACCCGAACCCGGACTCGTCATGGGATCCAGGGGACTCCGTCCTGACGACGTGCCATTGTCCACGTCAAAGCTAGAGAGAGAGAGAGAGAGAGGGAGGGAGAGAGAGAGAGAGAGAGAGAGAGAGAGAGAGAGAGAGAGAGAGAGAGAGAGAGAGAGAGAAAGAGAGAGAGAGAGAGCATGTGTTACACAACCAATAAACAAGAGGTAGACTTAACATATTACATTTGGTAAAAAAAAAAAAAAATTTGTTGTCACAGTTTGTCATGTTTCATTGCGTTATACTCCAAGCTGTATGCTCCAATATGTTAACAAAAATCTATAACTATTTTTAATAATATTTGAATAAAGGGTGAAGATGTCAATTTTCCTAGGCCGGACGTCACTTTTGGCCACTACAGCAAGTTTTGGAGTGCATTAAAAAAACTTTAGGGGCACACTGTAGAAAACAGATTATTGTACCGGTACTAGTAAAAACTGTATATAATAAATATTATGTGTTAATAATGTTATTAGTCTTTCCTTCCTGTGACAGAAAATACAAGTATTTACGTTGAATTAAATCCTAGTTACAGTGTTGTAACCAAAATACCAAGAAAATCCAGGAAAAACAAATCTATGAATAATGCAGGACTAAAACACACCGGGACTTTTATTTTGCTTTACTATTGCCAGCTGCTTATTCAAAAAGATGAGAAAATATGCACTCTTACAACCATCTACAACATAAACATCATACAGTAAACATAGTCATTATTTATCAACAGTAAATCATAACCAATCGTTTGAAACGTGCAGCACTCATATTTATTAATTAAATCATAGCCTTTTGAAGTTTAATAATAACATTAGGCTGTGTCGCATTCCTGGTTTTCCATCTCCATATTTAAGACCTCTTAAAATAATCATTAAGATGTTTGTTATGCCATTTAAAATATTTTTTACCTTAAATTTCATAAAAATGAAATGCATTTTAAAAAAGCATTTAAAAAAACTTTTATAGTTTGCACACATTTATTTTTTGTCGCAAATGTGAGTGAAACTCTTGCACTACTGAGCGCTGAAAATTAACCTCACAGATCTGAGAATGAAGATGAAGATGTTTACAGTGTTCATACAGATACTGTCAAATTAAAATCCAGGACTTTCAATGACTTTTCAAGCACTAGCGTTTTTGATTTTCTAGGAATACAATCAGAGATCTCACTTATCAAACAATATCTTTATTATCTTTCAAATTCTAAAAAAGGGAAATGACTAGCAGTTTGAGCACCATTTTCTCTAGTACATTAGAAATTGTTGCACCAATTAGATTAAAAAAAGGTTAGAGAGAAAACTAAAGCACCATGGTACAACAGTGCTACGCATGTTATCAAGAGAGAAACTCATAACTTAGAGCGTAAATGGAAAACAAACTAATTTAGAGGTCTTTAGAATCGCGTGGAAAGCCAGTATGTCACGTTATAAAGAGGCTCTAAAAGTAGCCAGGGCTGAGCATCTCCGCAAACTAAGAGAAAATAACCAAAATAATTCAAGGTTTTTATTTAACACCGTGGCTAGACTAACAAATAAACAAACATCACCAGAGCAAAATATTCCGTTACAGTATAGTAGTAATGATTTTATCGATTTCTTCAATGAGAAAATAGAAAGCATCGGAAACACAATTGTAAATGTACAATCTTTTATGGTGTCTTATGAATCAGCCTCAATTATCGCCCCACAAGAACAACTACACCGCTTTACAACTATAGGACAGAAAGAGCTAAATAAACTTATCATTGCATCTAAACCAACAGCATGTTTATTAGATCCAATACCCACTAAGCTACTGAAAGAAGTGTTACCTCTAAGCTACTGAAAGAAGTGTTACCTCTAAACCACTGAAAGAAGTGTTACCTGTAGTGGAAGAGCCTCTTCTCAATATTATTAACTCGTCTTTATCTTTAGGTCATGTTCCAAGAATATTCAAGCTGGCAGTAATAAAACCTCTCATTAAGAAACCACAATTAGATCCAAATAACCTAGCAAATTACAGACCCATTTCAAATCTTCCATTTAAGTCTAAAATACTAGAAAAAGTTGTGTCCGCTCATTTGTGCTTTCTTTCAAGGAAATGATATCAAGAAGATATCATTCAAGAAGAAGATAATGATATGAAATGATAATTCATTCTTTCAAGAAGATAATGATATGAAAAATTCCAGTCGGGATTCAGACCGCATCATAGCACAGAAACTGCACTAGTTAAAATTACAAATGATTTACTTTTAGCTTCTGACCAAGGCTGTATCTCAATACTAGTTCTACTCGATTTTAGCGCTGCGTTCGACATTATAGATCATAAAATACTCTTGGATCGACTACAAAACTACACTGGTGTTCAGGGACAGGCATTAAGCTGGTTTAGATCGTACTTATCAGACCGTTATCATTTTGTCTGTTTAAATGGGGAAAAATCGAAGATAACGTCAGTAGACTATGGAGTGCCGATAGGATCGGTGTTAGGCCCTCTGCTATTCTCAATATATATGCTCCCACTTGGTAATATTATAAGAAAAATGGAATTAATTTCCACTGTTATGCTGATGACACTCAATTATATATTTCATCACGACCAGATGGAAACACTAACTCATCTAAATTGACAGAGTGTCTCAAAGATATAAAATGCTGGATGACGTGTAATTTCCTGCTATTAAATTCAGATAAAACGGAGGTATTACTTATTGGTCCAAAAAAACTACCCACAAAATCCCTTACAATACAACTTTAATTTAGAAGGATGTCCTGTTACTTTATCCACTACAGTAAAAGACCTGGGTGTTATACTAGACCACAACTTGTCTTTCGAAAATCATATTTCATATGTTACAAGAACAGCCCTTTTCCACCTTAGAAACATTACAAAGCTACGTAACATGCTATCTGTTTCTGATGCAGAAAAGTTAGTTCATGCATTCATGACCTCGAGACTAGATTACTGTAATGCTTTATTAGCTGGCTGTCCTGCATCCTCAATAAACAAGCTACAGTTAGTGCAAAATGCAGCTGCTAGAGTTCTTACTAGGTCAAGAAAATATGATCATATAACACCTATTTTATCATCTCTACACTGGTTACCTATTAAGTTACGTATAATTTACAAAGTATTACTACTGACATATAAAGCCCTAAATGGTTTAGCTCCTGTGTATTTAATGGACCTTCTATCGCCATACAATCCATCGCGTTCTTTAAGATCACTAAATTCGAGGCTTCTGGTCATTCCTAGGATATCTAAGTCCACTAAAGGAGGGAGGGCGTTCTCGCATTTAGCTCCTAAACTCCGGAATAGCCTTCCTGATATTGTTCGATAATGCTTACCTTTTTATACTACTTTCGAATTAGATCGAATGCATTAATATTATGAACAGCAGCTATGCTAATTATTTCCCATCTGCTCTTCTGCTGTTATCTCGGGACGCTAGTCCCGAGGTAAATAGCGTTCGTCAGCTCCAGTTTGTTTCCAGCCTCTCACGGAGACTTCAGATGACCCAACGCCTGTGATGAGATGACTAAACGCTTGTGAAGAGACGACTCGACGCTTGTGAAGAGACGACTCAAGGCCGGCGATATGTTATGCCCTAAATTAATAGATGATTAACTAACTGTGTTTTTCTATGTACATTTCTGAAATGCACTTTCTGTAAAGCTGCTTTGAAACAATATGTATTGTGAAAAGCACTATACAAATAAATTTGAATTAATATTAAAATATTTCAGAAATGCAATTTTAATAGGATTTCAAAATCCTATTCAAGTCCATCATATGCAATCCCCTAAATCATTTCCTAATTTAAAATAATTTTTTCCCCCAAAGAATATATGATTGACCTGAAGAATAAAAGTTGTATTATATAATTGGAAATATATGAGCAATATCACACTAATAGTCATGAGAAATGACTCAATATCTAAATCAGACGGGCTGCAGCATTAATTTGGCGTGAAAAGATTGTATTTGTGTTTTTTTTAAAACAACAACACTTATTTCAGATGTAAACATGTATATATTGTCAAGTACTTATTCATAAATATGGCTGTTTTAACTTAAATTTACTTAAATGACAAACGTTCTAGTTGAAGTACTTCAAGCACTTGAAGCACCTTGTATGAAGCCCGTGTTTGTGAACTTTCCTAAAGCTAAAGCTGCTTATCATAATGAGCTTACGCTAGCAGTGACTGAAGCACAGAGGTTTCCCTCTCAGTGACGTCTAACACACACAGGTACACACATCTCCACAGGTCAGTGTGTTTAGCTGTGGTTCGTGTTCTCATGACGTCACACACACTGATGCATGAGGTGAGCGAGTTTCCCCGCGAGCACCAGCTCATCTGAAACCCAAACAAATCCTCAGTGACTCACTCCACACGACAATTTCCTAGAAAGCCTGAATGGGTGAAATGGTAGAAACACGAGGAACTGGAACCGCCTGAACGAGACGCTCAAAACTTTGCAGGCCAAACAAAAGAGGAGATTTCAAAACATTAGAGGCATGAGAAAAGAGAAACTGATAAACGGCTCTCTGTAATCGTCGGGAACATGCTGAAATTCCTCTCCTAAAAAGGATGAGAGCTGTCCGATCGAAACACTCGCTAACACAACCCAGACCACTGCATGTTTAGCACAACACACTGCTGTCACATCGTCTAGTCTGAGGAGACATGACAGCTTCAACTCATGTACACAGGTTTATCTGTTACTAATGTACACAGGTTTATTTGTGACTAATGTACACAGGTTTATTTGTGACTAATGTTCAAAGGTTTGCTGAAGCGCAGATTAATGTTTGATGGATACAGCGAGAACTCGTCCTCTCCTCATGATTGAGTCACTTGATCTCAGAGTTTAAGCTCTTTCCTCGTGTTTAAGGCTTCGACACCAGAATGTTTTGAAAGACTTGTTTTGAGGTCTAAGAAACTTCTTTTCCTTCCTGTTTTACACTTCGGCCACATTTGCATCGCTGTGGTTGAGACACGACTGTGCAAAATTCAACGGCCTGACATATTATTAAAAACAATTAATCTTTCTATCATCGGTCTATCTATCTATCAATCTATCTATCTCTCTATCATCGGTCTGTTTGTCTGTCTGTCTGTGTATCTATCTATCTATCTATCTATCTATCTATCTGTCTGTCTATCTATCTATCTATCTATCTATCTATCTATCTATCTATCTTTCAATCATCGGTCTGTTTGTCTGTCTGTCTATATATCTATCTATGAATCAATCATCGGTCTGTTTGCTATCTACTAACTAAAATTTCTTCAAAAGTAAAAAAAAAAAGTTAAGATTCAAAGTATGTCTTGACAAAGTGCAGTTATGTGTGTTTTATCTAAATAGTTTTTAATTCGACTTCCTTGCCATTCTGCAGCCTGTTTGCAACCCCGACTCAAATTCTGTTCTGAAATCCTGATGATCGTAACAGAGAGCGTGACCTTGAAGAGAGACGCATAAATCAATCACCTGCAGTCAGATCCTTCAGGACGAAGACTTTGCTTCGAGTTAGACACCTTTCTCCTCACGTCACACTTCAACTAAACCCTAATCTGTGTGACAATCCGTGTTCTGCAATGTAACACCAAACATTTGCCCATTTAATATGAGAAAAATAAGCTCTCAAATGCACCAGCATGGTGAACATCACAAGTAAACCTCCTGATGTCTAGTGACGCACAGCAAATGAGACATTGGGGAGCCTGGAAAACTCACTGCTTTTAGCTTCTCCGTGGGATGTTTCTCCCGCACTGGGACGTGCTCTGCACTTCTGTGGGATTTGGCCTGTTTTGACCTCAGATTTGTGACTAAAGGAGAAGTATTACACTAGTTCCATTAGCAGGTTATCGTCCTAATGCACTTCTGCATAAGTGTGAGACCGCACGTGTGTGTAAAGATACCTGAGCTTTAGGCGATACTGTTGGAGAAGTGTATTGTGATATGACCTCCAGAGGAGAGCTGGAGGGACAGAACGGATATACCGTATCACTTCCCCGTCTACTTTAATAACCAATCCGCAACACGGTGCCAATACACTCAAACCTGTTTATCTTGGACGGTCACCATGGGAATGGACTAAATACACTAAACGTCAAAGTGGCGTGGATTGGGGGGGAAAATCGAGTACTAAAGGATATTAGATGAACATTTGTTTACGCACATTAACCACAAACATGCAGGGATTGATGCATTTACATGAAGCATCATTCACAACACATCTAAGTTCAATAATATGATGCTTTTTTTTCTTAATATGCTTAATATGAAGCTGATTTTATCCTTCAGTTCTGATTAGACTGTGAAAAGTAAAACATGCCATCTGTGATATTATTGGTCAATGTCATTTTTTTCCAACCTCAGGCCCTTGGCCACATCAGTGGAGAAGTGGTTAGTATTGTAATGTGAGATTAAGGAGAGATTATTTTTTTTTACGTTAACTTGCGCGAATGTATTTATTTAGAAAGTAAACAGGCTGAATTCTGATTTCATGTCATGTTTAAATTGCAAAAGCATCCCCAGTGTATATCTATGGGGATATTTATGTATGAAAAATCACAATGCAACGTTCTTAAAGAGACAGTTCACCCAAAAATGATGTCATCATTAAAATTTAAAATTTACGTGTCATCCAGTTTCAAACACGGGACATTTACATTTTTCTTTGGAACAGGTATTTTGTAGAATATTTCTTTTCCTTTCATTTTCAAGTTTTTTTTTTATAATCTGAAACGTGTTGGAACTTTGCGCTGAATGCGGTTCATGAGCCTGCGTTTTTATTTACCAGTATTTCAATATGTAATACTAAAATGTGACTAAAACGATACTAAAATAATGCAATTTTGACCCAGTGCAACTTATAGTCAGGTGTGACTTGTTTTCTGTTAAACACAATAAATGATGACAACTTCCATTTTGGTGGAGAAAAATCACTTTAAATGTAATATAAAGCCAAATAAAACCCAACAAGACACTCTTTTTGATGTTAAAAATGCGAGATGCAGTCAGTGGATAGGAAAAAAGTGCAACGGCAAGAGACGCAGTTTTTACTTCTTTTACCTTGAGAATGCCATGTCATGCGCGAGACGCTACAAAGCGTGAGCACAGCGGTCAAACACGTCTGTCTAATGCGTTTATATTGAAAAACAATGTAAAAGTAGCGCAGTGGAATGGAAAACGCCACACATACAGCAGCACAACACACTCTTGAAAACTCCTTCATCCAGCAGGCCGAGCTGACACATCCGATCTGCTTCACCAGACATCAGGCCGAAGGCTTAACATCACACACGCTCGCTCATCACGTGATCCACACGTCACAGAACAGCTGCATCTCTTGTCTTTAAAGTCACCATGGGGTTGGCTGGCAGGTATCGGTCCACCGGGGCCCGTCTCTGAGAGCCTGACGCACCACAGGGGCCCGAGAGATGCCCTCTCTAATGCCCTGACCGTCAACTACACACGACAATGAGTTTATTTATAAAGGTACCGAAGACGCATAGGAAGAGAGAGAGGAAAAGAGAGATGCCCTTGGCCTATTTTGGTGGAGGTCGTCCCTGGATAGATGGCAGGCAGGAGACCGAGTCCAGAGACAAAGAGGTTTGGTGACGTGCCACGAGCGTTTCCCAGCGTTTCCAGGTCAGAGCTGACGGTGTGAGCCGAGAGGAGAAAGAGACGAGCATTGGAGCGTACTGGGGCATCTGCTCTTTAATATGCTCCTGAAACACACTCATAGTTGAAAAGTCACCTTACTGTTTCAGTGAAGGATTGTGAAACGATTATTATCCTGCAATAATGATGCCTATTGTGCCGTATGCATGGTGTTTGCAGGATAATAACTGTTGGTTATTCAGGCGGTGGAATGCGTGAGCTATTGTTGTCTCTTGTGTTGTGAATGCTCTCTAAAGACACATCTGAAATCTGACTCAAGCTCCCCACCGACAGGATTATGAAAAGCGAATGACCAGTGGTCAACGCTGGGAAAAGATTCACGTCTTTCTATGGGCACAGATATTTTTACACCGCACTAAAGCCACAGTGATGTCAGCCAACAACACACTACACTCGTACACAAGAACTAGCAGTGGTCAACTGGAAATTACAGATTACATTATTGTGAACAATTCATTACTGCATGTTATTCCATATAAAACTTTCCTTTTCGGCTGACGTCACCAAACCCTTGTTTTTCAACTCCTTTCTGGTGTGTAACAGCCACTTTTTACAACGCAGTCAGTTCCAGATCTCAAACAGAGACCGAACAGGTCTCGTCCTACATGTGTTCTTGTTAATTATCCTGTTTTACTCAGAAATAGGTTACAAAATTTAAAATGAGTTTCATGTTGACTAAATATTTTGTATGTATCATGTATATTTTATAGGAACAGAGTGTTTATAGAGCCATAAGCATAAAAAGTAGTGATTAATAATCAAACGGTGACTATTTGCATATAAAATAATAGTATTAATAAAAATTACACACACATGCATACACACACACACACACATATATATATATATATATATATATATATATATATATATATATATATGGATATATTAGATACTATTACAAATCTATAAAAATCTGTAAAATACTTTTGAATTACACACACGCACACACGTATATATATATATATATATATATAAAATAGATACTATTAAAAAAACGTACAAATATGTAAAATACTTTTGAATATGTATATCCAAATTGTCAACCACACACACACACTCACACACACACTCACACACACACACACACACACACACACACACACACACACACACACACACACACACACACACACACACACACACACACACACACACACACACACACACACACACAAATATATATAGTTCTGATCTAAAACAGCTTTAAAAACATCTTCAGTCATATTAATATGCTTTCATTAGCCAAGAATAAGCATCAAATTTCTATGTGGGTGCATACCAAAGTATAACTATATTTAATATTGATACAAAGAGCAGATCTGCGGTAGATGACACTTTTCTCACTGAACAGTAAGCCGGATCTGAATGCATGCCTGTGAAAGCGAGAACAAGTCAAACTTTACCAGATTCCCTCCGTGTTCCTGAGAGAGCTGGTGGAACGCGAGCGCGGTTTCATAATGATACTCATGACGAAATATCTCTCGGTTTTCTCTAGACCTCGTCAAAGTCTGTCCTTCTCCGTGATGGACATGTTCTCCAGATAATCCAGATCTGTGCTCAAACTATGAGTCTCTGAGTCTCTCTGTGTCTGCAGGAGAAGTAAGCCGGAGTGAATATCACGTTTCTAGTCCTAGCAGTGGCCTAGCAGTGGGAGTGTGTGTGTGTGTGTGTGTGTGTGTGTGAGAGGAGGGATAAACCCTCAGGGTCCTGTATGTGTGTGCCGTATCTCAGCGAGGGAACCAGAGCGGACGGCTTGAGGGAGCGGAGGGGGTGGAAATACAGCTGGTGACAGCGTCAGAGCCCACTTCTCAAAGACACACACACACACACACACACTCACCCTAACTATGACAAGACAAGAAGAACATCACCCAAGGGAGAGAAAAAACACAAAGAGATCCCTTCAGCATCTCAATTCATCCTCCAAGACGGAGCAAATTGAGACCTCCTGCTTCTCACGTTTCTCCTGACGTCACAAGCCTCTAATAGAGTTTAGGGAAAGACTCAAACTCTGCTCAGATTTAACACACATCAAAATATCAATTAAGACACCAATTAGAGTCGCCACTAGTATTTCAAGTTTGAAAGCTCAGCTAAAAGCTGATTTGTATTCTCTTTCTTTAAATTAGGGGTGTTGATATGTTTGTTTTTATGTCTCAAATTTTCATGATTGTACAGCACTTTTATACATAAAGTAGTTGTAAAGTGCTTTATAAAATAAAGGAAAGATGAAACAAGACAAACAGTGCTATTGTTTACTAAAGGTACACTATTTACACAGTTTATGGTAACTGAAATAAAGCAGAAATAACAAAATATAATTATTAGACAATACAATTAAATGATAATTAGAAATATTGCATTGGCAACTACCTGAAAAAAGTACTAAAATAAATGAAAGGTAAATAGAAATATAAAAACGCCAAATAAAAATTATGAAAGCACATCAAATAAATAAAAATGAATTAAAGTTAATTAAAAAATGACTAAATATTATAATAGTAAAATAACACAGATCAAAAGTCAGATCTTTCAAAATGAAAAGTTTAGAGATCAGGCCGAGATCTCAACATTTCCCATCAAATTCTTCCCAGACTAAATGATCTGAGCTCGTGGAAGTTCAGGGAAAACATCTGAAGACCATTCCCATGATGCCAGGGCGGTTGCTAGGGTTTTCCTATGGTTGCTAAGGTGTTCTATGTGGTTCCATGTGAGAGGAGATTTGCCAGTATAAAAAAGGAACGAGTGTGAAAAAGAACGCGATGAGCTGGAGAGTGTGTGATGGATGAGGAGTCAGGAGATATGGAGGTGTTTCTGAAAGCTTGAATGGCTTTGTTTTCAATATACGTTCATGGTCTTAATGTGCAGGATTCATCAGGTCAAATGAAGCTTGTTTTCACCATGGAATAAAAAATAAAAAAGGTAATTGTGACTTTGTATCTCACAATTCATTGAGTTTATATTTAGCAATTTTTCCTCAGAGTTGTAAGCTTATATCTCACAATTCAGACTTTATAACTCACAATAGCTCAAATCTGACGGAAAACAGTCAGAATTGGGGAATTCATTTTTTTTGGGGGGAAATGTTGGTTATGTATAATGCATCATAAAGGTATTCATAATCTACTTTATAATACATTATATATTTTCATAAATAATTGTAACCCAACTTAAAATGCCTTATAATATTTGCAGATTCTAAAATTGGTTGTTTGTCGTGTGTTTTAATGCATCATACTTTCTAAAAGTGTAAAAATTAATAGAACTGCGGTTACAATTGTTCATAAAATCATGCAATGCATTATAAGGTGCCGTACAAGGCAATTTAAAATACTTCTATAATGCATCATACATAAAGACTTTAAGTAAAGCGTTACCAAAATGTCTTGTAATGTTTAATCAAAATGCAATAACTTGCATCCAATAAGCTATTGGATAAATGTAACTATTTGACAAATGTACAGTAGCTGTTTAGGAACATTAAAGCTAATATCTGCTATGCAACGCATACTTTTCATAATCCAACTATATTTTTTCTCATTGAATATTCGGTTTCACTCAGAAATGTCACTGTGGAAGTAAAATGGGTTGGGCACAAACTAAATTAAGGTTTTCTTAAGAAGAAAAAGTTCTTCGTGGCACTTTTGTGGTCCACGTATGACGTCAAGCTGTAAAACCCTTTTAGGTCGTTTAATTTGAAGAGTTTGTGTGTCTGTACTCTGCATGATGCGTTTTACTGCACACTTCAACTTCCTCAACGCTGAACTCGAGATGCTCTTACTGGCACTCTTAGATATGGGAATGCAATTGAATTTCCTTACATGTGAGTGTGTGTGAGTGATATTGCCCAGCAGACCGTATCTGATCTAATAAAAAGACTTACTGATCCATGAAGACGCGTGTAACATCGGAGGATTTAGGCTGAGACTTGCACTTCCACACGAGCCCCTCCATCCGTCATTACAGTCCACTCGATTCCTAGCAGCTTTAATTACAGCAATTAGCAGAGCAGAGGTGTGAGCGATCATAATGATCACGACAACACAAGCCTGAGGAGGACAACATCTACAGCCACTAGGTCTTTCTGCCAGACAAATTAAATGCAAACTCATTTTACGTTACGCTAATGTCGTCTGCATGACTGATAGTCATAAAAGGTCAAAAAAATTCTTGATCAAATCTTTCCATTCACTGCCTTCTGATCGTTCTTGGAAACATGTTTTAACATCGCTGTGTTAGAACAATCTCGCATTTCCTGGAAGCGAGCAGTTGTGTTACAAAAATCTCATTCAGCTGTATTTAATATTAGCACGGCGTCTCGTGACGTTCTGTCGACACACATCACTTGTGTCTTGTGGCATGAGTGTTTCTGACAGACAGGGCAAGCTTTCACATAAAGACAGATGTTTTCTTGCAACGAGGTGAAGATCTAATGGCATTAAGCTTTTCTGTTCATTCTACAAAGCCTCAACAAATGAAGAGCGGCAGAAAAACAGTACGAGGCCCTCTGGTGGACAAGATAGAAATCATAAATCTGCAGTTTCATCAGAGAGAGGAATGTCTACCTTTTGACAAACTATAGCACTATAATGATGATAACAATCTGCCGTATATTATATTAGATATTATTTATCAGAACTAGCTGTCTGAAGATGCACGATTAATCATTAAAAGATCGAGATTTTGATTCAAATACCCACGCGATCTTATTCCTAAATGACAACGATGCAGCTGCGAACATTCAGATCTGTGTTTGCTCTGCCGCTGATCCAGAGACAGCCGTTATCATGTATGAAACAGCCTCACAAACCTCACAGTATCATTATTTCTGTGTGACAAGTATTCAGATTATCACAGAAGAACTGGGATATAAGTTTATAGTTGGAAAATAAACACTGATGTCTACGGTAATGATCAAAATAGAGCAAATCATCTTTTTAAAGTTACTTGACGCTTCAAATAAGGATTGAATCGATTACATTGTTACACCAGTAGGTGGCGACAAGTGACTGTTAAAATGTATTTGCCATTGAATCATTCAAGAGATTTGTTCAAAAACACTGAATCATCTAGTATTGAAAAAAGTAAATCTTTATGAGTGAGTCATTGAATAATTCGTTCAACAATTTGTTTAAATATTATTCATTCTAATTAAACATTTTTAAATTTTCTACATTTTGTAAGAACCTCAAATTGACATGTTATTTTGTTTAGCTGTCGGTTAAGAATCGTGTGAGAATCACAATCTCTATTTGAAACAAAAACTAGTGATTCTCATTTTATCCAGGATCCTGCAGCCAGTAAATGCGTGAGAACCTGTATCTGGTCTTAAATGTGAGATGTGCGTCAATGCAAAGGAAAAGGCATTTCATCATTAACATCTTAGGTGTAACACTTGAGGTTTTCTTGTGAAGGAAACTGAAAAAAAAAGAAGTGTCAGGGCAATTTATCAACATACCGGGCCAAAACCAGTTTCCTCTTTCAAAATGAATATCGCACAATTTCCCACATACTAATCTGATGTGCTGTGACAGTAAATGCAGAAAATACTCAAGCGTATCCTAGGAATAAATTATATTTTAAAATATATTCAAATAGAAAACAGTTATTTTAAATTGTAATAATTTTCACTATTATTAATTAATATTACACTGTATTTTTGATCAAATAAACAATTTCTTACAAATCCCAAACTTTTGAACAATAGCGTATAATGAAAACAAAAGTAAATATATATATATATAGCTGCAAAAAATAGCAATTCATTAAATTTAATATTATATATATTTTTATTATTATAACTAAAAACAAAGGATAAAATTTGAGGTTACACTTTATTTTAAGGTGCCATTATTATGGTGTAATTATATGTTTAAGTACTGAGTAGTATCAAGAAACTACTGTACATGTACATACTATAGGGTTAGTGTAAGATTAGGATTTAGTTTTTAATTAATTCAATTTAATTAATTAATAATTTACTGTTATTACTATGGTAAGTACATGTAACATATGTAACAAGGACACTGTAAAATAAAGTGTTACCGTATTTGACAGGCTAATATGAACCCTTTTTTCTTCATCATCACAGGCAACAGGCTGGAATCAGTATATTAGTGCAAGTAATATTTATGCAAGCAATGTAAATCTAACTTTATTTGCATACACCCCGAATGCAGTATGACATTTCACTGCAAATACGAGGAAAACCAAGAGTATCTGACAACGATACAGAAATCTTCACTGCAAACTACAAACTTCACAGCAAAGCAGCCACAACTTCTGCCAGCTCACCACAGGAAAACATTGAGTTCAGCAACCCAGAATCAGCTTATCTCCCTGTGTCACGCAGCGTCAGGTCAAGAAACCTCCAGTGTGCGTGTAAGAGTTTCTCTGTACCTGTAGGATTTGAGCAGGCGCTTTCGTTTCATGCCTCTGGTTACGGCCTGGAAGGGAGCGAAGAAGTGACCCGTATAGTCCATCAATACGTCTGAGCCGGAGCCTCGTCTCGAGATGCGCAAGTGCTTCCTAGACTCTGTCTGAGTTGCACAATCTCCTCCCCTTTCACACGAAGTGACAGACCTCTTCAAGTGGCCTCCGCTAACCCTAACTCCTCCCCTGATAATCTGATTAGCATCTCAGGACACTGAGTCCAAGCAAGGGCTTCTCTTACCTCTGGCTTTCCCTCAAAATACTGCACTGATTACTCATGAACACAGCCGAAACTGACCTCTTCTTTAAAGGGATAGTGCACTCGAAAACTAGGTTACACTTTATTTTAAGGTGACATTGTTACAGTTTAATTATACATTTAATACTGAGTAATATTAAGCAACTACATGTACTTAGTATAGGGCTAGGGTTTGGTTGAGGGTTAATTGCATGTAATTATGCATAATTTACTGTTATTACTATGTACATGTAACATATGTAACGAGGACATTGTAAAATTAAGTTGTACAGAACATTTAAATCCTGTCATCATTTACTCACCCTCATGTTATTTATAGTCAAGTCAGCTTCATTTCTACATCATATTATTTTAATGTATTGTCATAATACTTGTCATGTTTTACCGTTTACTGCACTTTGCTGTTCTTCTAATAATTTTCATATAGCAGCTATTGAAAGTCTAGCACATTCACAGAAAACAACTTACTTCTGTGTTACCAAATAAGGTGGATACCATAAAGGTTGTTTCAAAGCAGCTTCACAGTAATAAACAGGAAAATAACTGAAATGATGCAAACTTCTTCAAATATGAGGCAAATTCAAGTTCTGTAATATAGCAGCTCATTATTCAGCTTTCAAACCCATACGACTTTGGTTAATCTTCAAAACACCAATTAAGATATTTTAAATGAAACCGGAGAGGTTTTTGCCCCTCTAGGTTCCCAAGACTTTATAAATATCATAAAGGAGCTGTAAAAAAATCCATATGAGTCGAGTAGTTTAATCCAAGCCTTGAGAAAAGGATTGCTTTATACTAAACATACAGCAGTGGCTAAAAGAGATATCCAGCCTAGGAACATTGATATCTTCACACTTTTTCAAATATTATAGTAACACATTTCTCTCCCGTACCGCCTCCTCCGCACCACCGGAGGGATCCGTCTCTGGAATATTAACCATCCTTACCGAACTCAAATTCCCATCATGCCTCTCACCTGGGACTGATTGTGCAACACACCTGCACCTCATTCACACACACACACACACACAAACACACACACACACACACACACACACACACACACACACACACACACACACACACACACACACACACACACACACACACACACACACACACACACACACACACACACACACACAAGCCACTTCCACACACCACTTCTCTGCGAAGTCTTGATTTGCCCTGGCCATCATTTCTGAGCGCTACTACCTGTGTTTTCTTTGTACTCTGACCTCTGACCTCAGACACCCGTCTTGGATTGTTTATTGGACGTTGCTTCTTGCCCCTGCCTCGACCTCTGCCTGTCATTCTGGTTTGTTTCTGCAGTGTCTCCATTGCCCTGTCTGCTGTTGATTATCCTGCCTGTTTGGCTATTCTTAATAAAAGCTGAGTCTGATGATTCGCAACACATATTGTGTAGTTGTGCTTGAGGTCAATTAATTTATTTGTGGTAATAACGCAATGAAACATGACAAATTGGGACCTTCATACAAAGAAATTATAAACACGTGCAAAAACAAGAGAGAACCAGCGAAATATTAATAGTCAATGTGAGCTTTTTGTTTTTATACGCATTTTTTTGCATAGTAAAATAAAACCTTTAGTTTGTCTTTTTTTTCCAATAATTTTGTCAGATAAATAAATTAACCAAGTTTAGTTTTGTTCTTCCCTCATATTTATAATATTAAAAACATATAAAATTATATATTTTTAATGGTTTAATTAATCTTGTAAGGTCATTAAAAATAAATATCCACTCCAGACACATTACTTTTCCCCACTACTGTATTTAATTTAGTATTTTATACACACATAAACACACATGCATAGAGTACATGACTTATGGTAATCGTATCATGTTACGTTAGAACAAACCTCACTGTATCAAACATACACACACACACACACACTTGAGTATATGTGTCGATCATTGTTTATGTAAATAAAAGCTTAAATTAAATCTGTTCATCATATAAAGCAATTGTATTTCTTCTAAATTTTGGTGACCTGGACTTTCAATGTAGACACAGAAACTAAAACATCTTAATTTGAAGATGAACCAAAAGCCTTATGGGTTTGGGATGACATTGTTGGGTGAGCGATCCCTTTAAAGCGACCTCATGCTTAAAAACCAGAAACCTCAAAGAGAACATTGTCCCAGGAGAGTCGGTGAAAAGGTCTGTGGGTAATATCCTCTTTCAGATTCACCTTTACACACGAGCACGCTCTGTGTGTGTAACTGAAGTCTCCTGCTTCTCTGCGGTTGAGTGGCAGGTTCGGTGTGAGACCTTAAAGGATGAGTTCACTTTCAAATGAAAATTAACCCATGATTTAGGTGTTAACCCACATCCTAGGTGTATAGTTTCTTCTTTCAGACGAATACAGTCAGAGTTATATTAAAAAATGTCCTTGCTCTTCCAAGCTTTATAATGGCAGTGGATTGCAACCAACAGTTTGAAGCTCAAGAAAGTGAATCTATCCATCATAAACAAACTCTACACGACTTCTGGAGCAAACCGATGAGTTTGTGCAAGAAAAATATTCATATTTAAAACTTATAAAGTAAAATAAAGTAAAAAAGCTTCTGACCAAACGAACATACAGATTCCATTTAAGTGTAAAACGTAGCTTCTGCGAGTAATGCGACGCACTGCTGATATTTACAATACACACACACACACTACACTACACTACTTCCGACGTCACAAGTTTCGTGTGTTGCGCATTATGGGTAAGTAGATATGGCCGTTTGGCTGGAAGCTAGAATTTTACTCTGTAGCATGTTAAATATGATTATTTTTCTTACACAAACTCATCGTTTTGCTTCAGAAGTCGTGTGGAGTTTGTTTATGACGGATAGATTCACTTTTTTGAGCTTTAAACTGTTGGTTTCAATCCACTCCCATTATAAAACTTGGAAGAACCAGGACATTTTTTAATATAACTCTGATTGTATTCGTCAGAAGAAGAAAGTAATGTACACCAAGGATGGCTTGAGGGCGAGTAAATCATGGGCTAACTTTCATTTGAAAGTGAACTAATCTTTTAAGAAGTGTGTTGGGGGAGGAAGTGCACTGGTGTAATTCCTCCTGATGGCCTTGTGTGGATGTGAAACTGAACCGTGTTGGGGCTAGAGAAGAAGTTAAAGCTCTTTGTGTTTATTCTTTCTAAACCTATCAAGTCATCAGCAGGTTCAGCGCCTGCGTTAACTGCCCATCATCTGTGTGAACTGAGCAACTCGTTCAATCGGAACAACTGAGACGAGTGTCACCTGAGAAAACACGCTGATGGGGCAAATTCTCACACTCTTAAGCTGCTTTACTCCTCACATAACAGAGCAATCAGATTACGGCTGACATTTACAAAGTTTAACACAAACAGGTACGATTCATTTAATTCCTCCAGGCCTCAATTGAACAAACACATTTAGTTTGCTCTTTATTTGATTTTGAGGAAAAAAATTAACTAAATTGGCACTTGTTGCTACAGTAGGACGTTTCCATGCGGTTACTAGTCCTGTCACCAAGAAAAATAACAGAAGATTTTAAGCATCGATCGTTGCTGTAGTGGTTGCCAACCCGTTTATCTCGATTGACTGGTAGATCTTTATCACTGTCCCGGTAGCTCCCGAAAATACAGAAAAAGAAGTATAAAAAACACATCATCAAGGTTTAAATTGCGACCAAAATCAGCAGCTGTACAGCGGTACCCAAAGAAACGCTTCTTTTCCATAAGCGCCCCCTGCAGTCAGAGAGGGAATCTGCATTTTCGTTCAGTCTGTCTGTTTGTGTTTTTATGCAGGTGTGTCTTATGTAACAATTTCACAAAGCTAAAATCAGACCATTCTGTATTTGTTCTAAGTCAAAAACAACTGTTAAATGCTACATGGTGTGTAGCATCTTTGTTTGGATTGTGATTAAAATGCAGTGGTTGACTCTTGATTTCAAATGGCTACAGTTTTTTAAGGCCAACTTGGATTTTTATAGAGCAAATTAACGACAAAATAAATTTTCTTACAGAAAAAGAACGGCAGCTGGAATGGGAATTGGCCAATTTGCTTGTAAAAAAAATGGGAATGGTCCATGAAAAATCTATAGGTAGATCTTGCCTTTCATCAAGGCCGAGGTCAGGGATCTTGGGCTTGAAAAGGTTGGTGACCATTGCTGTAGCACAAACAGTGTGGGTTGAGTTACGCGCTGAAGTTCAATTTACAGTTTCGGACTAATCCCTAACCATATGTATACTCTTAGAAAAAAGCATCAATGGGGATCTATATAGAACCCAATGCATGTACTGAAGTTAACAGATTGAACCGTACTCTAACCTAACTTAGCCGATTAACAGCAGTAATCATTCAGATGCAACATCCGCCTTACTGGTACATAACGCACATTTATCAAATATTTCTAAAGCATTCTGAGTAAAATAAATGCCAATATCTTTTTTGCAATCTGCAGATTGTATGACCCTGAATAGATATCAGCAACACCAGTTGACTACCAAAAGTAAAATTGGCAAATACCATTAATAATAGCATAAATCTCAGCATGTTTTTCCTCAGTGTGTGAATCTGATTGAGTGTCTCTCACCTGATACGGCTCTATGAGGCTCTTTAAGCTGAATGTGATTAAGTGATATATGAACACATTAGCAGCCTGAGCTCTGCCTCTTCATTCAATCACTTTAGGAATAAACAAATGCATGAGAGGAAATGTTTACACACTATACCAAACAGCCATAGAAGGTAAAGTGACCCAACAAAATCACAAACCGCTAAAATTCTGCACCGCTAAAGTCTGTTCATCTAAATAAAACAAGATAAACAGGTTTAAAAACGGCAAACGTTACCATCGTCTCCGGGCTTTAATGTCGATGGGTTTGTTGGTAGCGAACGGCGAGCCGCTGGAGGACATGCAGAGAGGATTCACGAACAGCTCGAGCGAGTGGAGGTCGGTGCGAGCGGGTAAACTCATCTTTAACATCAGCTCATCTCTTTCCACGTCCTCTCTTTATGAACACAGCGCGAGGCAATGTGACACTGAGCATTCATAGTCATATTCAGACACCTCGCTGAACCTCTAGCCGAACATTCAACCCGACGTCCAGAGACCTGCCAGTTTACCAACATCTGATCAAACTTATGAGACTTGATGTCTATTGACTGGTTCTTGGAAACCACACACATACCTGTTACTGTGGCACTGCTGCGTAGTGACAGATCAGGACTGTGAACTGGATCATATTTGGTCATTTTGAGATTATCTATGTAGATTGGCCATTGTAAGGCTAATTAATCTGCCAGCAGGAGATGTGCAAAAAAACTAAATTGTAGGGATGTAACGATACATTCATGTCACGATTCGATACATATCATGATGTGATATTATTGCGATTACTCGCAAAACACATATGATAAAAGCTTAACAAAAAATGCCCCGTTGATTAAAATACTAAATCTGATATTGTGTGTGTAAACGAATAGGATGGACTTGTTGCTGGAAACCCAAAGCACAGGATAATAGTGACACCATAATACAAATATTCATGATTCTGAAGATGAAAATACAGAATTATTTTAGACAAATATGCTTGCACTCTTTCACAGACTAGATATATTTAAAATAATGCAGGCCACGTTTTACTGGTAACATCAGACATTTGGCATTATAAGGACCCACAAATGTTCCCCTATTGCATTATTGTACATTTTATTCAACATTATAAAAATCAGTTTCATGTAGCACTGAAATCTAATTAAAGCACCGCCACTAAAAATAACAAGAGTTAACGAAAGTTATCATGAGCATTGTAATGTTTGAAGCGGATGTCATAACAAATGTCAGTAGACGGAGTTGATTTGTAAACAAGATTTTATCATTCATAAATACGTAAGATCGCTGTGGAAATACAAACCGGAAGACAAAAGACAACAAGTGCTGCGCAGAAAAGGGGCGGAGCTACATAAGGTCTATATAGTAGAAAGGTGATTAAAAAAAAAGATTCTACCTGACTAGAGAAACTAGAAAACACCCATAATGCACTGGGCATGTTGCTATCCAAGGCCACTCCCACCAGTCTGCTATCAAATAGAAACATTTCTGATTATTATTATCAATATCAATATCATACATTTTTTTCAGTATCCTTTGATGAAAAAGAAAAGTTAACAGAGCAGCATCGATTTTAAATTTTAAATTACAATTATAAATGTCTTTACTGTCACTTTTTTTTAATGCATACTTACTAAATAAAAGTTACTTTCTAAAAAAAAAAAAGCTATACTATATACCAGGGGTTCTCAAAGTCTACATTCAAAGGTCCAAATCTGAATTTTTATCAATGTCAAAGGTCCGGAACTATTAGTTATTACAAAACTTATTTTTAATAAACATGCATAACAAATCAACACTCATTTTCTGAAAAAAATTATTTTTTTTCCACTCTTCACAACTCCAACTGTGTTGTTACAAATCAAACAGAATGGCTTCGTGCTGGATCGGGGCAAAATGAACGCACACTGTACCTCTCTGTCCAATCATCTTTGAAAACTATTTTCTTCGTCAACTTTTCTTTTCCTGGACAGTGACATCCGCCACACCCGTTCAAACGCTGACTGCGGCGAAGTGTCGCGTTGCGCCTGATTACGTCAAAAGTCATACGCTCACTGGATGTCATGGCAACTAAATCACGGAGGAAAACTTTAAATATCTCGCCTTCGCTTTAATTTCGGACCATCTCAAAAAGGACATAAAAAACTAAACAAATTATTTTAACATGCGTTTATCAAAGTAGGAAATCCACACTTTTAATCCCTTACACACAATTAGTGCTCTTGAAATACGAAATGGAGGCGGGTCCGGACTTTGAGAAGTATTGCTGTATACTATAAAGCTATACTATACAGAGAGAGAGAGAGAGAGAGAGAGAGACAGAGACAGAGAGAGACAGAGAGAGAGAGAGAGAGAGAGAGAGAGAGAGAGAAAGAGAGATGAAGCAAATATTACATAATATAATGTTTATTGGTCCGTCTGTTTTCTAGATACTATCATATGAATATGCGGTTATGAAACATCGTTCCTAACTCTACTGTACACAGCATGTGTAAAACTGCCATCCTCCTCCTGTAATCACTACATGTTTCAACACACGCTGAAGGAACCGTGAGTGTAAGTGGACAGGTGAATTCATTGTGTTGATTTATGAGCGTGTGTTCAGCGCTGGTGATGAAAACAGCAGAGCAGCAGATGTTTGTGGGAATCATAAAGCCTCTTCCTCTGACTATTCATTTCTCTACAAAACAGAAAACTATGAGTAATTCAGGGAAGAAGATCTGGCTTCATTGATCCCATCTGCTCTAAAAGGATTTTGAGGTTGAAACTGATGATTCATAGCGGCGTGCTGCTATTGGGTCGTCCCTGGTCAGGTAACCGGGCAGAAAATATGATCACTGAATATACAGCTACATTAAATATGAATTCAGGATTAAAATTGTATTATATTTATGGGGATTTAAAGCATTCTATGAAGGGAAGGCAAACCATTATCTGATGCAAACTGATGAAAAATGTATTTAGTGCAATTAAACAATATTTTGAAAAATTTAAAAATATTAATAATAATAATAATAGCTGTTGCAACTGTATGCTTTGTATAAAAGCATCTGCCAAAATAATAAGTGTAATTATTATTAAACATGAATCAAATTAAGTTTAACAAATAAAAAAACATTTAAATAATAATAATATTTGGCCTAAATGCATGTTTTAGATAAAAGCATCTGCTAAATTAATAAAGGTAAAAAGATACATTTAATTTAATTTAACAATTTAAATAAAAATAAAATAAATTTTTATATTTCATTTAACAAAAACTGTGCCTCCCAGTATTGTACTGAACACTGAGCTGGTCCTCCAGCAGTGTTTGTCTGCACATGCACAGAAAGAGCTCAGCGTTATGTAGATCAGGCGGCGTGGCAATATATCACGGTGTAAACAGCTACTCTAAACTCTGCATTTTTCATCAGCACTGTAACCATAGTCCCGAGGGACAGACAAAACCTTCTACAGGTGCAGTGGTGTTAATGTGCGCGTCAACTAAATAGTTGCGGCATGCTAATTGATGAACATCATGCTGGGATTGGCCCGCCCTGCTGGCTGGCTGAACCAATCACATCCCAGGACTGAAGCTATATACCACACAAAGAGAAATTCTGCTGTGATTAGATGCAAAACATTCTAATGAAGTGTTCCTTGTGTAATCCTGCAGAGTGAACACGGTTTAGGGTGCTTTGTGTTAGTAAAGCACGCAGTGTTCCCCTTTAAACACCACTAGAGGGCGACACTCTCATATCTGATCTCCACAAAACAAATCTATTTAATGATGTTTGCCAAACTCTGAACATAAGCAAGATTGATAATTGCACTAGTATTAGATCACTCAGGTCACACAGGCTCGGGAATGGGTCAAGATGACCGACTAGTTTGACAAGTATTAGTGGTGGGCTTTAAAAGGGATGAGCTTTGCAATTATTAAAGCAGGATTTTAATGCACTGTCTGCTTTAGTGTGTTAGACTTTCAGCACGCTAAAACCTTTTAGTGATGTTGCATCTGCAAAATCCCCTTTAAAGCATATCTTAGTTAACAGGGAACATTCCGGCAAGGCTCTCTCAGAGTTATGAAAAGAGTTTTTTCCTGTAAAATTAATGTTAGACATGTTCGATAGGTTATGTTAGACATCAATAGATAACTACAATAATAGATTAATAGAATGTTTGCTGAAAGTTATCTGGTCTTTAATAATGTTCTCAAAGCACTAGCTCAAAAATAAATTTATTATTTATACGTTGTTCATGGAACCTTTTTTCCCCCAAAAATTTTTTAATGTTACTTCTTGTTTCGGAATGTTCAGAGAACATTCAAAAGTAACTGTGTTTGAGGAATGATGAAATGGAATGTTCCCTTAACATTCGAATAACAAACTTCTACTTTCAGAGAACATTTAGAAATAACTTTTTTTTATAACTTAATAGGAAATGGGAACATTAGCAAAACGTTCTTATAAACATGCTTTTGTTAACTGGGATGTAGTTATGCGTCATCTCTTTTCTACCCAATTATGTGATTTTGAAGTGTGCAATGCTAATCATTGAGAGATATGTTTGACAACTTAAAGGTGCAGTGTGTGATTTGTAGCAGCATCTAGTGGTGAGGTTGTGAACTGCGAGCAACAGAAGTTACGGTGGCCGACAGCAAGTGATGTCGTAAGTTCAGCAGAGAGTAGCCAGTTAAACAATGAGGTTTCTTTAGAAAGATAAAATTAACAAAGTAGGTTTACATAATTATTCAGTAAAACGAGTTGTTATTGCGAATATTATTGCGAATGTTATTGCAATTATTGTTGCTTGTTCATCATTGTGTCAGTGTTTTATTCGCTGACTTTAGCTCGCTTCTTTGCACGAAGAACAACATAGTGACGAAACGTGTTTGTCCGCTCAGGGTCACTGTAGAAACATGTCGATGTAAGGAGACCAGCGGTGTGTGTAGAGAGAAATGGCTCATTCTAAGCTAATAAAAACATAGTTCTGTATATGATATTGCATTTCTGTCAACAGATCCTCCTAAATATTACACAATGCACCTTTAACTTTACAGAAATTATATGCCAGCAAATTGAACGTACAATGATTTTTACTTGTAGTCCATGTGATTTAAATGAAATTAAACGCTTGGACGAGGTAACAACAAAAATAATACAGATCTTGCTTCAGAAAAGTGCATAACTGGGGTGAATCAGCTGGAACCCGGCTCTGAGACACAGATGCGGACCTAGAGACGACAGAGCATTTCTGTAAATATATAAGGAGGGAAAACAGACGAGGGCTGGAGGAGCAGGACTCTATTTGATTGGTGTAATTCAGTGTCTACAGTGGAAACTCAAGACACACAATCACATCTCCTGCCACCTCTCATTTAGCCCAGGCTTTACACAGATCCACTCCTCCACCAGTGGCCCGATGCATGTGTCTTACCTCATCTAAGATGACTGGAGCTTACAAAATATAAACATGGGAACAATATGAAATGAAAACAAACATGGACTACATTTTAGGCTGTTGTGTCCACCTGGTATTTACGTCTGAATGAGGTTTGTGATGGACATTTTGGATGAAAGATGATTTTTTTCTTATTCCTACACTCGTTTTTCATGAATTCGAACTGAGGCAACAAACAGGATGCAGAATTAAAATTTGCATTTCAAAATAAGTAAGTAGAATTAAAATAAATTGATTTTCAAAGGAATTAATATGACCGTCATTTTTCAACTAGAAAAAATTAAATTTGTCATGACAAACTTTGAATGTTCGCTGACATTGGCATTGAAAGTTTTGAAAAAAGGTTTAAAAACAATAGAATGACGGACAGTCGGATTGACAAACTAAAAAAAAACTATTTCAAAAGTTTCTAGAGTCTAGATGTTACTAGATAGATAGATAGATAGTTAGATAGATAGATAGACAGATAGATAGATAGATAGATAGATAGATAGATAGATAGACAGACAGATAGATAGACAGATAGATAG
>NW_027508866.1:35770000-35827500 GCF_051911475.1 Siphateles boraxobius
AACGTTAAAACTGGGTACATTCGATTATCATGAAAACACATCCCAGAGACAGTCGACTCGGTGCCCATGTGTTATTTAGCCCTAGGTTCATTTTTGGCCAGAATTGTCCTTTAACTAGCCCGTGTTTCAGCTCAGATCCCATCTAACCCTTACAGACCGGACAGCCTAATAAGAAAGATAGCGTCTTCATTTACATGCATACGGAGGCCAAACAGTGTTTTGGTCAAACAGGTTCAGTTACGGCGACCAGCAGATACTGTAACACAAGAAGACCATCTCCTATGATCACACGTTACATGATACATGCTTTAACTTAATAAACGAGTCAGCCTTTCATTTTCCACAGCCATCATGATATTTTCTTTGCTGTCTCGTTGTGTTGGAGGCGGAAGCTCATAACTGTTTTAAAATGATAGTTAGTATAAACTAGGCAAAGGCAACTGCTACATACAAGTCTAATAAACAAAACACCTTTAAAGTTTAATGCACACGTGTCCGCCAAACAAGCGTAAATGTGAAACGGCGATTCCTGCAGTGGTGTCACGTGTTTAGGATAGGGGTGTAACAATATATTGCAATACAAAATTGCAACAATATGTGGAGAGTGACAATATGTATTGTGTATAGTTCACCGGGGGGAAAAAATTAAAGTTTTCAGTTCATACTTATGTACATGATAACATTTTACCAAATATCTTGATCACAATAATATCGTGTCGTGAGTTCAGTATTGTGATATGTTTTCGAATGGGTATCGTTTCACCCCTAGTTTAGGATCTCTGAAAGGTCTTTGCTTTATCAGTTTCTTAATCGAGGCAGGATCAGATTGAGGAATGTGACTATGAATGCTGAAAAAAGCAGTTTGAATATCTGAGCTATAATTAACAACAGACTTCTGATGTCGAATCTGAAGAGTTTTAACCTTGTAAAGCCTGACGTATGAAATTATAGATTTTTTTAAATGGAACATTTTATTAAACCTTTAGGCAAGACATATATATATATATTTAATCTAAAGAAAAAAGTGCACATTGTTTGGTTGAGTGTTGTATTATTTGATACATCAGGACATTAATGAGCTCATATTCGAGGATTAAAAAACAGCTCAATTTAATTCAGAGTCTCGAACTGAGAAAAAATATTATATTTATATGGCCCAAAAGCAAGATGAAGTAAAGATAGCTTGCAATGTAAATCAATATAATGCCTATATGTCGTCACTCTATATCTGCTAATAATATGTCTTAGTGAGATGATTTTTAAATTCTTACTTTTATGATCAAAGCTCTGTAGTTTTAAAACATATTATGCAATGCAATACAAAATGATGATTGAGAGATGAACAAATAAATCTTCCTCAAAAGCATGATGATCATATTTGAGACTCACATTTGCATGATTTTTCTCTATAATGATGTCTGCATAATCAAGTTGCTTCAGTTCAGTAAGTCTTCATCTTGAAATATTAGTATTGGTAATAAAGTTTACTAGATAAAAATGCAAAGGCATGTGAAGTTTGTACAATTATACTAAAAGGCTTTTAACTTGATAAAAAAAGTGTAAACTATTAATCAGACGACAGAAGGCATGAAGTAGATTGAGTGCAGCAGGTTTTTCAGCAAAGTTTTGTAGCTGTATGAAATATGAAACAGCAGGCTTTATATCAGTTCCTTCATTTTCTCTGATGTCTGCTAAGCCTTATTTGCCATCAAAGGCTGTCGCTTTGTCTTTCCATTTACCCAAGATGCTCTGCGGTGAAGACAGACGCCACTCGTCGGGGAAGCGTCCTGTAATAAGAGAGACACGTCTCTTTCTGACGGCAGGTTTAATTGGGGAGTGCCATGTGTCCGATCACCTGTGATGAGAGATCTGCCAGCTTCAGTCTCCTCATCGCTCTGCTTTAATGATCCTCTCCACAGGAGATTGAGCTTCGGCTCCCTGTGTGCCGGCGAATCTCTCAGACCCGTTTGGTACAGCTCAGATCTGCTCACTGAAGGTCCCATGCGGCACATTTCTGTCAGGTAAAATTTTGCGTCACGGGCCCTTTTCGACAGCGAAAACGACAGTGTTTTGTGTAAAGAGGACCTATATTTTCTTGTTCAAAGAATTTTTTTTTTGTTATTCTAATAAACCTACTAGAATAGGTTTATTATTTTACATATTCTTTTCCCCATATTCTCCATTGTTGCAGCTCCTCTCTTCCCAGTCTGTCAGTAACGCTCTGTTTAGTTCCTGTCTCTATGAAGCCCCTGAAAAGCACACTGTGCTCTGATTGGTCGGCTGGATCAGTGTGTTGTGATTGGTCGAGCGCTTCGAGTGTGTTTGGGAAATGTCCCGCCCCTTACCATAACCACCAGTTTAACACACTACTAACTAACTCAACCAGGCCCCGCCCCTTTATTCTGCATATTAATTATTTAAATGAGGAATATTGTGTTCGTTCCCGGAAGAAACTCAAGACTACAATGTAGGCGTTTCAGCGAGTTCAGAAACACTGACACTGATATAGAGAAGAACTTTGCAGATATTTTTCTTGCTCAAACAGCAACATTACACACTAAAGAAATATGAAAAAAGCAGAATAGGTCTCCTTTAAAAACTTTTGCTGGTTGGCATTACCATTAGCTGAAAGCATTTCCATATACAGACAATGAGAAACTGAGCTTAACGTCAGGCACCAGCTATTTCAGGGACAAAATAAATAATGTGAAACTTGAAACAAAGACAGACGGAGGGTATTTAAAAGAAAAACATTCTTTGAAGTCCAAATGAGAGGACATGTTCTGGAGAGAAGAACGCCTGTGCCTGGATGGAGGACTAAACGAGAACAAAAGAAGGTTAATCCACCTCATCCCCTTAAATACCCTCAACTGCGTCACAGATAACAGTGCAGTAAACACGTTTCTAACACACGCAGTCATGCGCAACACCTGCTGATTGAATTTACATAAATGCATATGCCGCTCATTCAAGGTATGCATATCAATTTATGCATATGTTATTGGTGCTGTAAAAAAAAATCCATTACAAATGATACCTCCACGCGACTCCCCTTCTACCACCAACATTTCCTGTGATTTGTTTACATCTGGAAACATGTTTCTTAAAACAACATTCCCAGCTGGAAACTATTGCAAAGTTCCCCGAGGGCCTGAAAGCTTGTGCATGTGTGTGCTCTATAGCAATCAAGAAACAAGATCCTCAAATCTCAAGGGAAATACCAGCAATTATGGGCCAAAAAAGCCTCAGTGAGAATGTGAAGAGACGCAGGGTTTAATCAAGAGAAAACAGTCTTGTGAAGCTACAGGTGATCAAGCACCCTGCCGGACCTTCATGTGCCCTTCTAACATCAAACAGTTGTTCATTAGAGAAAGTTAATCACCTCGTTTCTCTTAAAGGTGTAAACTCATTTTATTTCTTTTTTACAGCTTACGTTACTCCACTAACTCTTCACCCATACTGCACCGCTGGCCCTTTAGTTTACCGCTTTATTTCACAGTTGGTGCACTGCTGCAAATTTAGTCATGAACCACAAGTATAAACAGAGCTGACATCATTTCCTTCATACAGGACAGAATCTTTTGCACAGCTCTTCAGAGCTGTCAAATCAGTGTCCCAGTCAAATCATATTTTACCCAAGCTGTATTTGATGAGATAAAAAAACAAGTAGTGCAAAAAGATTCAATGCAAACATATCTTTCTATTGCATTGCGAAAAGAAAATATACATGAAATATCCAAATATACATGTTTTATATAAACAAACTAAATAAATCAGGATCAGGATTCTGCAGGAATAAATGCAATGACTTTTACAGATAATGTCTTTTAGAGCTCTAAACTAATGTTTCATTGTTATTAAATAAGATGACTTGAACCATTTTTCAACAGGACTTTTCCACAAAGCATCCATAAATATGGAGTATGGACCCATGGATGCGTAGATGCATCTGAACTGTGCAGAGCTCCTGCTAATCTCTCCAGAGGATTACTCCAGCCTCCGGTCACCGGTCACCTGCATTTGCATCGTCAAACTCAAAACAGCTCTGGCAGGAAATCTTCAGAGGGTTCCTTCTAATTCTTACATTATTCACAGCACAGTGGACATGAAGAGCGGCTAGCGTTCATGTCTGCAGCATTAGCACTGGCTGAGGTAATGGGTTTAGTCATTTTGCTGTTGGAAGTGCATAACACTAATGCTAATCCCATCAAACCGTACCTTAGTTATGTCACTGAGCCGTGGGTGTGCGTATACGGGACGTCCCAGGGATGCCCTGTCTCAGGCGAAAGCTTGGGAAGATCTCCATACGTCACAAGCAACACTCGTGTCTATAGTTAGAGCACAGAAGAGTGCATCGTGTCCGCCGTACGATTACTACGCCTTATCCTCGACTAACACCTGAAAAGCATCACTTGAGAAGTGCATTACGTAATAGGGAAATGTTTTGGAAACATCTATCGATATCACATATGTTATCTGCTTTTTTAAAGTCCTCAAAGCCATGCTAATATAAGCAGTTTGATGCTGGACCCAGTAATGCAGTGAAATCCAGTGGATGCAGACGAGTCGAGCCGTCTATATACTGATTCATCGTCTGTACTTTGAGAAATATTAAATAACGGCCTCCCAGCAAGCAATAGCCTTCATTTAAGCGTCTAGGGTAACTATAGACCCGATATAGTCTAGCTATGAGGAACCCACTTCTAGACAATATAACCTTCAATTTGGTTACATGTCGTTTTTGCCAAAATAACTTGCGAGATGTATGATATTCCATCATGTAAGCAAAGTAAACAGTGATTACAAGGTGTTCGGTTTCATTTCTTCATTCATTTCATTTCTTTATCTAATTGATGATTTGTCTATTCTTGAGCGATGGTTTAGACGTCTATTAAATTTCACTGACAGCCCAAATTTTGCCTTGTTTTAGCCTAGACGTCTGGACTGTGTTTGGACGCTATTAGACGTCTTTTAAACGCAAAATTGCCTGCTGGGCTCTGCCTCTGTAACCTGACCCAGGATGATGCTGCTGTTTGAGTGTGGATTGCTGGGAAAGAGGAGGCCATGCAGTGATGTGCCATTGTGCTTAAATTCCCAGTTAACCTACAATGATGCAACATTCCTCGTGAACATAATGTTCTTAGATATAAGGCCTGGTGTCATTCTGGCTCTTTTTAAGTGGTGTGAACTAATTTCCGGCTTCCAAACAGTTGAAGTAGCAACTTTTATCTCATAAGGTTCCCTGGTTTTTATGCAATGACGTTTAAAAGCACAGAGAGAGAGAGAGAGTGTGTGTGTGTGTGTGTAAAGCAGTCTCCAGTGTGTGTGTGTTTTGTGTTATTTGTTATCTAGTGTGGCACACGCTCCAGGGACGACGCTCAGGGAGCTTTGGCAGACAGCATGCAGTAAATATCGCAATGTGAAACGAACCATTATAAAGCTACAACAATAGGGTAGATGCAACTAATGGGTGGCATGTCGCTCAATGAGTGATTCCTAAACAGATGAACAGAGGAATTTTACAGTTACGCAGGCTTGATCACTATGTACAGAATGAGTCATGCAAGGCATTGCATATTAATAAAGTCTGTCAAATTTTACCGGACTGAAACAGAAGAATCGCTGCAACAGTAACAGAAGAACATGTGCATGTGGCACATAAGCATGTGGACAATTTCAATGCACTGGCCAAGCATTCGCATATGCATTGCATAATATTTCTAGAGTTAAGTTACAGCGTAGGTGTCATAAACTGTAAGTCCTTTACTGAGCGTCTCTCAAACACACTCTAAGCTCAGTGCTGGTTAATCCTTCCTTCATTATTTTGCTGCGTTGCTTTTTTGCAGTAATTGATTTTCCCAATTAGTGACGGCACAAAAGCGTATGCAAAGGTCATTCAAACTAGCTTACGCGGCACACGGACGAGCCCTGTCCTTTTTAAACTGTTCAATGTCTTCAAAACGTAACACCCACAATGCAATCTGATGGCATATAACTGCCTCAATATTTCCTGAAAAGTGCTCGGGAGAAATAAAAAATAGCTTTTCATCATCCACGAAATCAGTCCACAGAGAAACAGGGGACTAGTTGAATAAGAGTTAAAGGCAAACATGGAATGTGTTTATTTGGCTGTGCGCGTGTTTCCAAAAGAATACTGGGATTATGTGATTTTGGGCTTATCACACAGCAGTGATAACATTTTTAAAATTCTTTCATTGTTTTGTTTTTTTCAGTCGTTCAGTCTGCTCTCCATTATTCAGCCATAAAATTCCATTAAAATTCCTCCCTCTACAAAACACTAAACCAAATTCATTTCAGTCACTTGATGCATATAAAAATTTCATATTATTATTATGATATTTTGGAGTCTAGCCTCTAAGTAATCACTGTAACACTTTAGTGTTTAAGGTCCAATTCTCACTATGAACTAGTTTCTTATTATCACGCATATTACTAGGATATTGGCTGTTTATTAGTAGTTTATTGAGGCAAAAGTCATAGTTAATAATGAGAATTGGACTCTAAGTAAGTGTGACGAAAATAACCTAACATCTAACAATGCATAGCATAAAATAAAATTATAAAATAATTACGTGATTAATTGTGTGATCGTGATAGTGCTTTTATGTAACAGTTATATATTATAAATAATTATTTAATACGTTAATATTGAGTAACTTGCATATTAAAACAATATTTCCAGTTACTTGAATATTTTTGCTCCGCCAGTAAAAGAAGTTTCAAACAAAACCACAGCAAAATGAACAGTCACGCATCTCTAAACAACATGGTAACGTGTTTCATTATTGAATGGATCAGTGGAATGAATGATTAAAATGCTCACTCAAAGACAATGATTTGTTTTCTGTCTGAGTGAATCAGTGTTTTTGAACAAATCGTTAAATAATGATTTAATGACTCACTCAAAAAAGTCTCACAACTTGACAGCATAATGATGTAGCCTGCAATATACTATACTATACAATAATTTAATATAAGAATTGGGAAGACAATCACTATTGACTTTCTTACTTTGAACTCACAACTTCCTCTTCTGTTAGTGATTCAAGGAAAACTTGTTCAAACTGACTTGTCTGTTTTGCAAACAGAAGCAAATGAAGCTTGTCATTGTTCAGTTTCTGTAATTGGGATGTATGTTTGCATTATCTTGGCGTGCTCTGCTTGTGACGTATGTTAATGTTTGCTTCTCATTGCTTAAAACAACATTATAAGTCCATTTCTATCATATAAAATTAAAATGAAGCAGTGAATGTAAAGAGTTTAAGTTTGTTCAAATAAAGAAGACCGTGTTGTTCTCACCAGCAGGGAGCTTTGACATGTCTTGACCTGACAAATGCATGAACTGCAACTGATGTATTACTAATCTGTTGAAAATACAAAACTGCACTGAAAATGTTTGGTTTTCACATGGAAAGTCAATGGAAATAGACTCTGAAGTGTTCTGCGCTGCCTTTGGGAAGACGACTGAGATGAGAGATCTGTCTTAAGGCTATAAAACACAATCTTAAAGACAGCAGGTTCCTGATCTGAACTCAACCCTGTTGTTTCTGAATGCAGAAACACCAGCTGAACAGCATATGGCAGATCACTGGACCACTGATCTCTTCTGAAATAACAGGCATGGTGTAGGTGGAAGTAAAAAACTAGGTAAAAGTTTGACGGTTTAAAGCAGCAAACGTACACACACACACACCCACGCATGCACAAAGCAGAGGTTGAATGCTTTCAGTTGTCACAGAACAATACTGTCTTGCTTCAGGGTGGGAAAGAAATCGTACGGTGCTTTCGCAACTTATGTAATTTGATCATAGCAAAGAAAAATGCAAATGACATGTCTGTTTTCCTTCCAAATATTTAGGAAGCATTGTTGGTACATGAACTAAACCAACGCTGAAGGTCTGTTTAATGTCATTTGTCATGTGCTAGTGCTGCTTTTATGACGCCTCTGTTTAAGTTGTGACTTAAGGAAACTAAAGTGTGACACTCCTACATGAAACTAGACACACGGACCTCCGTTGGACTGAATCCCTGTTGATGTGCCATACTAACGTTCCTGTTACCTCATTTATCACCATCGTAAAGCAGCATGTCAGAGCGATGCCATTATAGAGCCCTAGAGAGAAGCAAGACATTATACTTGAAGTGCCACTGTTTTGTCTCTGTTTTGTTTTTCGGGTTTTCCACATCAGGGCGATGACACCAGACCCTGCTGTTCATACTCGGGTGTTGACGGGCTGGTGAACCCATGAGGCCTGCGCTTACTAAAAAAAGCCTGTGGTTGCACACATATAGTTGGAAAAAACCCAACGTGGAATGCGAAAAAAAAAAACAGTCACATGACATTTTTGTAGCAAAGGCCTAATTTCCTGAGTGCCAAAAGCTAATATACGCTCACAGTGTGCTGTAATGCTACCAAAAAAACATGATCCTAACCTTTATCTCTATACCGAATCTCAGATGGAGATTCATCTTTCATGAATCGTTAAAACACTGGTGTCCGGGAGACTGTAGTGCACACTGCGACTTTATTTAATGCTCATAAACGGCTGTTTAGATGCTATACTCAATGGAAATGAGTAGAGTAGAGGAAACAGTATTCCTTGCGTCACGACTTAACAAGTACAGAGTGACCTTTATGGAGACAGGCAAGAATGGACATCATATTTGGGTAAACTTCTATAGAGGTGAACAGACACTACAACAGAATTTCCGTCACCTTACAAAAGAGGGGGAAAAAATTATTGAGAGACGAAAAGTCAAATTTGCTGTCACTCTTTTAGCTATTGTACACAGCAGCATTAACTCGTAAAATATATTTTTTAAACAAAACCACAATACCCAAGGCCTTGCTTACCATCAGCACCTTTGCTCTTACTACACTGACACGCAGTGATATTTAGCTAAAGATTAAGACAAATCTATAGGCAAATATGTGGAAGCTCAATGTTTTGGTGTGTAAAACAGGCTTGAACTACCAACTACTTCTAGTGTCATGAAACACAAATACACATACAGTAGTGGCCAAAAGTGATGTCCAGAGGGGATATTTGTTGTTAATGGCCCTATACAAGTTCGATTAAACCATCAAAATATGAGGAGAACATCTAGATTTTTTAAATATGAGGGAAGAACGAAATATTAAATGGCGCAAAAATGGCAAAAAGTGTCATGTTTCATTGCATTATAATCACAAATAAAACAATTGACTCCAAGCACAACTATGCAATATGCTTAGAAAATCTTTAACTATTTTGAATAATATTTGAACGTCAATTTTCCTAGGCCGGACATCACTGTTGACCACAATATTACACTAACTGTCCAGTTTCCTTCTGCAAACCATTTTCCCCCACTCACCATATCCAGGAATGCCTTCGGAACGGGAAATTGTTGACGTGCATCATTTTTTTCTCCCTTCCTGTGTTACTGCGGCCAGTCTTCATTTAAGCGAAGGTGTGGTTCGGGTTGGCTCCTCTCGCTCTCAGAAATAAATAAGTCTTATGCCGGCCTTGGGATAGCCGTTATACACCCTTACATGTCTCCACTGAAACGTGCTCCAAGCAACTCAAAAACAAGAAGAAATCCACCAGGCGCAACGGAGATTACATCTTCTTACTGTGTGCTATTCCATACAAGAGTCCTGAGAAGACACTCCATCCATTTAAAAACGTCGACAAGTGTGCGTAAATCAAATTTTAAGGCAACAAAACGGCAAGCATATTACACAGAAAAACAGTCTGGATGCTTAAGTGGTTGTTCCATAGTAGTAGAGCAAGAATAACAAACAAAGAGCAGAACGAGGGTCTTTCCGCTGCCGTTTGTGTGGGATTTGAAACTCACTGTGGTACATCCTCATCATGAATTCTCCACATTAATAAGTGTTTAAGGAAAATGCTTCATTTGGCCATCGGAGATGCTTCCCCATTGAAACCCGGAGATGCATGCCATCCCTCCCTTCTCCAAAATATTCCTGGTGCAAACAGCCCAGATGCCATGGAGAGACGGATGACTGGTCCGATTCGTTCCGATGGGCTTTGTTGTCCTCAGTAAGCCCTGGAAATGTTGCTTCGCCCCCCAAAAAACGAGTCCGCTCCTGTCAAACACCTCTATTGATCCTCTTAGCTGTGATTAATTCAGTGGTGTTTGCTGAAGGAATGGGTGGAGTAGCCGTAGAGGAAGAGATGGAGAAGAGAAAACACACCGAGTGTCACCTCAGGGTTGTCCACATTCCTGTGTGTTCCCGTCTCAGCCGTCTGATCCCGGGTCTCGTCAGATTTGGCAGGCGTTGACAAGTTGCCGAAAGAAGCAAATTAAAACAGTGAAAGCAGAACGTGCTAAACCTCTCGACAATCACGCAAGGTTTACTCTTCTCTTTCTCTCTCAGTCTCCCTCACTCAGTTTCCCGGTTCTTCTTACTCTGTCGCTCTGCTGCAGCGCCGGCTCTCGGCTGTACAGGGTGTGTGTGTGTGTGTGTGTGTTTGGGAAAGACTGTGACTCGCTGTCTGTGTGTGAGCGTCAAGGGGCCCTACAAGGGAAGCTGTGACCGGCCGACGACGCACAGCGCTAAATAAAGCACACGCCTGACAGCTGGAAGAGCCTGTATCTGCAGCACGGTATTAAACGGGTGATAATATCTCAAAGGTCAGGAGCAATGACAATGATATGACAACAAAAAATAAGAGTTAAGATATACTGTGAGACAATATAGTCCTACAAAACTCGCTCTAAACTAGCTGGGCTGCTTAGGGTATTGGTACGAGAACAAAACACCATGTTTGAATTAGAAATGCCTCATGGGAAAGAAAAATCATAAAGAAGATCTCTTTAATATCTCTAGAGTTTCTTCTCGATGAAACTGATCCTGCATATCATGCTTCTCCTGAGAAAAAGATCTCTAGTTTCTCCTATAAAGAGATCTTGATAATCATCTCAGTTGTGAAATATCAAAGTCAGAAATCTCAGAATGCGACCTCAAATATTTCTTGTCAATTTCAGCCAAGATCAAATTATATGAGCTGCTATTGACATTTTTATTCAAACTATAAAGCTGATTCATTTGCATCTGTTTTAGGAGAAACACCGAGCACAAACGCAACAACTGTGTCGTCGCTCATGAGCCTCAGGGTTCCCCAACGTGTCTGGCTGATGCCATTTTAGGACAAAGAGAAAATTGCGAACAGACAACTTTGCAGTGATGCCTGTCTTAAAGAATTACGCATCTTGTCCGACTACATACCTTCAATTTTTCTTCTCTTTCAATTTTCCCCTTTGGAAAAACCAGAAAAAAAAATCCTGACAGATCATTCCCTGTGACAATTCAATTTCACCTCTAAATCTGACGGATGTATTTATGGAGGTCCTAACACAGCGTAATACCCAGACATAAATCAAAAATATCATTCAGGATCGAGATGTCATTACAGAATAGTTAATGAGAGTGTTTTAAATGCCACATGTGACAATGAAACAGCTGCTGTAATTTCTTGAACAAGAGTGCAAGGGTTAAACTTCTATTTTAAAATCGCGATGAACAACGATTTGCATATATTTCAGAAAGATATTTACGTATTCTCCTGTGTTGGCGTTGATTTACAAATGAGTTGCGCTACGAATCTTGTGAAACGGCCCACACTGCGTGCAGATGAACGTTATAAGCAGACAAACTCACAGCACGCTGAGATGGAGCTTGAGAAACCCGAGACACACTCATATAAATGATGACAGTGCATCTATGAAACACGCGTCAGAGGTTTTTCGTTACAGCACATGCAAAGACTGAGTGTGTGTGGAGCAGCGTTTACTGTGAACAGAGCTGAGGTACTTTTAAGACAATCTACATGCATGTAAATAAATAAAAGTTTGTGCTTTTCTGTGGGGGCGGGGGGAAAGCGCATCTATTTTTTTAACTGATTCGCAGCCTTTGTGATTTCATGATTGCACTATGCTATATTATGATTGTAAATGGTTTTAAATAGATCGCGTAGCCTTAGGAAACGGTGTAATAATGCGGTTCATGGATTCTCGTCTCTGGCAAGTGCCACTTTAGGTATTTTGCCGGTTACTCGACACGGGTAAATTGCAATCGAGGATTTTTTAAAATCGAATACTCGACTTAAATCGAGGAATCGTTACAGCCCTACTTAACTTGTTTCATTACTGGATGAAGCAGCATTTTCGAGTGAATCTCTTGAATGAATGTTTAAATGACAAATACATTTTTAACAGTCACTTGTCGCCACCTACTGGTGTAACGATGAAATCGATAAAATCATTATTTGAGTAAGTTTCAAAAGATGATTGCTCTATTTTGATCGCTAAAGACGTCAGTGGTTATAAGAACCCTAAACTTTTATGCCAGTACTTCTGTGATAATCTGAATATTTGTAACAAAAATAATAATACGGTGTGGTTGAAAAGACTGTTTGTGATGCCCCAATGTTCTGGTATGATTTTGTTTTAATAGACACAGGCGAATCGCTGTCATTTAGGAATAAGATCGCTTGGGAGTTTAAATAAAGATTGCGATCTTTTAACGATTACTCGTGTAGTTGTAAGTTCAACAGAAAACAGGGCACTGAGAAAAACACATTCAAAACCATTTCCTCTTCATACTGTACCTATCAATAAAAGAGGCCGAAAAAAGTAAAACCTCAAAAATAATAATGAAGAAAAACCACATTTTCAGCACAGCAAAATAAAAAGATTATATTTTTGATGTATGGATATGGATAGATGGATACAACATGACAGTTTTCTTTGAGCACCAATTCAGTCCTCGACATCTCTCTTCACGAATATTTACTTCAGCTGAGATTTGTTACATAAGCTCCGTTCACTTCAGCGTGGCCTTATATTACACACAGCAGAGGCTCAGTATTTACTTATTAAAATCTCTGTGTAGCTCAGCGCTGGGCATAAATGTCACTTTGTGTTTTCTGCAGTCAAGCATGAGCCTGATGCCCACAGTCACTTCAGATCAATGTGAACATGCGAAAGGCACAGAAGCGCCCGGAGAGCCGCAGTGACCCCGTCTTACCAACACACAGAGAAGCTTTCCTTCATCACTCATGCAAACTCGTCTACATGAACAGAGCCACAGGCTAATACCTGCTTATGCTAAGAAACTTATCTTGTACTGTACTTAACTGTAGATTGAAGTCATTAAACTACAGTCAAGCTAGCTAATATAAAAAATGGTTAGCTGCACTACTACTTACAAAAATCATCTTTCTTTAGTGTGTAATGTTGCAGTTTGAACATGAAAAAGATCTGCAAAGTTACAACGCTCTTATCTATATCAGTGTCAGTGTTTCTGAACTCCCTGAAACGCCTCCATTGTAGTCTTGAGTTTCTTCCTGGAACGAACACGTCACAATGTTCCTCATTTAAATAATTCATACGCAGAATAAAGGGGCGGGGCCTGGTTGAGTGAGTTAGTAGTGTGTTAAACTGGTGGTTATGGGAAGGGGCGGGACATTTCCCAAACACACTCAAAGTGCTCGACCAATCACAACACATTGATCCAGCCGACCAATCAGAGCACAGTGTGCTTTTCAGAAGGAGGAGCTTCATAGAGACAGGAACTAAACAGAGCGTTACTGACAGACTGGGAAGAGAGGAGCCGCAACAATAGAGAATATGAGGAAAATAATCAACATTTAAGGAGGAAAACTTGTTTTAGTAGAGCCTAAAAACAACATCAAGACTTTGAAATAGAGCATATAGGTCCTCTTTAAAACTATTTAAGGGAACTAATCATTTATATAATCAGATTATACACCAAAACTGAATCAGAAAAAAAAATGGAACAAAAAAAAAAGAAGGTTTCAAATGAATCGGTTCATTGAAGTGAGTTTTCTGAACAAACCAATCTGCTTAAATAAATCAGACTTGTCCAATTTCTATTTCAGTGCATGCCTAATTTGGCTAAATATTTGTCTAAGTGCACAGGAAAAACTTGACGAATTGCTAAAATGTGTGTTTTTAAGTCGAGAAACTGCATGTGTCCTCTGGTGAAACTTGTAATAGACATTATCCACCTCTCCTGTCCTTCCTCAGGGCCCTGAGAACAATCCCCCTGGGCTGAAGGACTGAAGATAAAGATGAACATATTTCCTCTCGAAGGCCCTCATGGCTCTATCTCCTGCTGTAGTACGTCTACAATCTGCCGCCCTCAGTCGGGCCTCTGCCTGCAGGAACACGAGCTGATAACACAACCACACACAAGCACACACACACCCATCAGCTAAACTACTCACATTTCCTCTCTGACTCTCCAAGGGAGCGACTTGCAGCTTTCATACAGTGTGGAATATACACTACCCTTTAAAAGTTTGGGGAGGGTAGGATTTATTTTTTAATTTTTGAATCTTATGCTTACCAAGGATGCATTTATTAGATCAAAAATACATACAGAAATATTGTGAAATACTATTACAGTTTAATTTAACTGTTTTCTATGCGAATAGATGTTAAAATGTAATTTATTCCTGCGATCAAAGCTGAATTTTCACCATCATTACTCCAGTCTTCAGTGTCACATGATCCATTTACATTTATTCATTTGGCAGATGCTTTTATCCAAAGCGACTTACATTGCATTTCAATGTTCATATTTACATCTTATCAGTTCTTGCTTTCCCTGGGAATCGAACCCAAGACCTTGGCGTTGCAAGTGATGTTTAATAACATCATAAAAGTCTTTACGATTACTTGTGATCAATTTAATGTCCTTGCTGAAAATTATTAATTTAGTTTTTTTTTTAAAACGTACTGACCCCAAACTTTTGAAAATGATGTACACGTTGCAAAATCAAGACTGTAAATGAGAACAGAGATTTAGTTTATCGTCTCACACTTTTACACATTTCAACCACCTTCTTTCTGAGCCAGTGTTTCCTGAATCTACTTCACCAGCAGAGCTAAAGACTAAATCAATTATTATATACACTTATTTAGTTAACAAACATACAATGCAACTGATGTTAGTTTAATTCACAAATGAATTACTCTTATGAGACAAATCTTTTATTGAATCCGATTTCAAATCGACTAAAGTTGATTCTTTTAATAAATCACATTCAAATAGATTGTTATTTTTCAAGAAACCAATTACTCACTGAATACTTGCTGAAAACTGAATAAGCATCGGATTTATTTACTGACTGAATGTTTATATGGCAAAGGGCCTTCAAATGTGTAAACAGAATTTCAGAAGTTTGCCGGCTGCCTTGTTGCAAGAACAGAATTCTGGGAATGCATATAGCTCATGCATATATTCACATCTTATCTCCCTGTTGCCAAAATATCAGATGCTTGATCTTGTATGTTAAAAATAGCAGTGGTCAGGAGTTATGTAAGCCAGACAGGCAGGAAAGGCCAATGAAGAGTGTGTGTGTTTGTTTGCGTGTGTGTTACTGCAGCGAGAGCTTGTCACTGGTTGTTCTGGGATGCCTGGATGGCTAAAACGGGAAATGTCAAGCACAGCCAGGGCAGGTATAAGCTTCAGCGTTGTGCAAGGTCACATCACGACCCCTGCTGAGCAAAGCCCACAGCGCTTCAAGTGTATGACCAACTTGTACATGCATCTGAATGCGATCCAGCAGGTACAGATGTAGTTTACTTCAAACTTTACCGCCTCTGCAGATGTAGATGTTTATTCAATGCAATGCGCTGACTGTGCAAGCGTGGGAGGCTCTTGGAAAAGCAGTCGGCAGGCTATACGTCTGCAATGGACTCCCCGCTGACATGCTTTCTGCAGCATTCGCTTTCATTCTCCTTGTTAACACATGTCAGACTGTATGACGTAATCCCGAAACCTCTGCAAACACAATACAAGAGCCTGTGTGACAGGAAGGGCTTACAATTCAATGTTTTTGAACATAGCACTCTTTCTACAGATGTTGAAGGTTTTGTAGCACAGGCCACACAATTATAGCATTTATAGCAGTTTCCATTTCTGAAAGCAACCATAAATAGTGCAGTTTAGGGGTGCAACAATACACTCATGTCACGATTCAATACATATCACGATACTGAACTCACGATACGATATTATTGCGATACTTTAAGGCATATGATAAAAGGTTAACAAAAAATTAACTGTTGATTAAAATGCTAAATTTGGTATTACATTGTGGCTGTAAATTAATAGGCTTGGACTCGGTGCTGGTGACACCAGAATAAAAATATTCATGATTCTGAAGCTGAAAACAGAATTATTTTATGCTTGCACTCTTTCACTGACTAGATATATTTAAAATAATCTAGGCCACTTTTTACTAGTAACATAAGACATTCCCCGATTGCATTATTATTCATTATATTCAACATTATATATAGTAGTTTAATGTCGTACTGACACTAAAACTCAGTAAGCTTGAATTGTTTCACACACAGTAATTTTCACTTTGGGTGGACTATACACAATACATATTGTCACTATCCACGATACACATTGTTGCATTTTGTATTGCGATATATTGTTACACCCCTAGTGCAGTTCATCATGCATGGAAGCTAATTATGTTATCAGTCACATCGATAACATATGCCATTGTTTTTGAGTTTACGGACTAAAATAACTTAAATAAATGTAAATTGTTGTCATAAAATTATCGTTAACAAAGAACCCAATTTTCTTGTGCATATGGTATTTTCCCAGGAAAATTATTAACTGCACTATATATTGCACTAAAATATATATTTACATATTTTACATCCTCATCCTCAATATAAGTATCCACATCTTTCCCAAACAACCTTTAAATCTTCCAGAATATGCTTGACATGCAACTAGATTTAAATTTTGACAGTATGATCTGACATTGTTCTGCCAAACTACTTCTCACCACTATTTCTGTTGCTTTAGAGAATTATTTCTCCAAACATCCCCCTATTGTTTCAGAAAATAGCAAAGCATCGAGCATGTCAACTATAAACACATAACGTCAGCGGACGGTCGCATTTTTGTCACACTGTACAGCATATTATACATAGCACGGGTTTCCAATTTTTTTGTCAGCCTCTTAGACGTGAAATAAACACCTTAGATTTTTAAGTTAATCTTTCAATAAATTAACAACACATTCGCATGTTCATGGTTCTCTGATATCGGTTAATGGTCACATGACATGCACAGATAAAATATCCAGTCTTTAGTGTTTTATTTTGACTCTCCTACCAACGGAAATAGTTACTTTTAAGGGTATTCACTCTTTATAAGAACCAACTAAGCCTACAATTGACAATACAAATACAAATAACAGCTTGCGCCAGCGCAAACCCTCTTTGGGTGTTAAAAAGTAATGTCAGGATTTAATAAAGACACACAGTGAAAAATTGGCGCTGAAAAGGTGTGGACATGGTTATTTTTTGGCATTTATGGTTATTGCATATGCATTTGTAGGAGTTTCCATTTCAAAAGCAAAATTAAATAAAAAAATCACACAACGTGATTTACAAAGTTTTGCTCTAGTCAACTTACTGGTATTCGCTGCATTATTTAACGCCTCAAAAAAGCATGTCTTAACCCATTTTGCGATCGCTGCTGTAGGAGGAGAGATCTCTCCATGTCTTTATTTATTGCCAGAGGAAGACATTATCCGAACATACAACGAACGTTATTTTCAATTTGCACCCCTGGTCATTATGAGCAGAACTTTCCACTCCCATCGATGCTTTAATGGGATTGCGGTCTCACATTAATTTTCACTGATTGGTAAATTTGGCCCTTAGTGTCTTGAATTCTACACTTTCAAACGTTCAAACCTTCAAGCTTTTTTTTTTGGCAGACAATTGGTAAAATGCTGTAAACTTCAGTCCACAAAAATGTTGGCAATTATGCAAATGTGAATGTAAATGAACATAGTTCACATTGGAGTTCACATAGTTCACATTAAAACTTGTGAGCAGAAAATGCGATATTACAAGTTACAGACGTGTAAATGTACACGGTGGCCAAGAATATGAAGACAATTTTTCACTCTTTTAACAAATTGGGAAAAAATTTGCTTTGTCACAAATAAAGACAGAGAAAAATCAAGTAACACTGCATCAAATGGGAAATTTTGAATTAGCAAGACTGAAATAGTATTTTCTTGTAAAACATACTCCAGTAATCTGAAAAAAACATTTTTACACTGTAGACTTATTTTATTAAACCGCAGCCTTTGATTTGATCATAGCGATTTCATATATTTATTTCAGTTTTATTTTGATTAGTTGCAGCTCCATTTGTTTATTTATTGAATGTAATTGATTATTCATTTAATTTAATTAAAAAATGAATTTCTTCAACTCCCAAACACCCGTTTTGGAAACTTGATCTATAGTATTTACAACGCTTTTGGCATTACAGAGAAACAAGGCATGTGGGAGGAAAGGCCTCACGCATCAGGAGGAATGAATGATCCGTAGAGATGAAGGGTTTTATTAACCCAGCCTCACAACAGATGGAGCAATTACAGATACATTGTGAATTACTGCAAGCAAAATCCAACACCATCTGTCAAAAAAGAGAGAAAGAAATCAGAAAGCAGGTCCAACTGGACGGGATGTTCCTCAAGAGTTCTTGGTGAATTAGGGTGCTAGGCATGTCTGTGAATAAAGTGTGATTCATCTGGAGTTACATAATCTGAAACAGTACTTGCTAATTCTTAGGAATCTGGGTCTGACAGTGATTTTTATGGATGACTGCAAGTTTTGACACAACATCGAAAACAGTTATACTAGTTAAACTCATCCAGCGTCTTACAATTGTACAATAGGAACATTGTCTGTGCGAACACTCATTTATGTCTCAGTGGAAGACGGCAAACGATAGATGGCTGAAGAGTCATTTTCAGACTGTGTTTCATTTAAAGTGTCTATAATATACAGTGTTGCTCTAATCTCATCAAACACCGTCACTGAGGAGACGAGCACCTTGAGAACCGCAGCTGGAAGTGGAGTTAAATCATTTATTGTTTTATCATTTCATCAAAGCAGTGGATATCCGAATCAATCTCAGATCACCATTTATACAACACCAGACATAAAGAAGCGTTGTCAAATAAAAAAAAAGTATTTCGATATGTATCGATACTGAGATATTGGAAACACTTTCTTTTCTGTAGTATCGATACACTGATACCAGCTGCGCGTTCTCGCTCTCCTTCAGTTTGACCCTCTCTAACCAAATTGAGTTGTTTTTCTTGGCTTATTGCGCTTAAACGGCCAAATGCATACACAATTATGTCAAAATGACCGTCTTGCTGAGTATTCAGATAAATACAGTCAGTTTTGGAATGAAAATGGTTGAGAAAGAAAACGCATGTTGTATAACAGTATATTGGATCCGTGCGTTAGCTCTTAAAGTGACAGCAGCCTAATATTCCTGCTGCTGTCTGTCAAGTTAATAAAAGAACAAAAGACAAAAAAAAAATCACTTACTGCTCTTGTATCTTCAGTCTATATTTAATTTTTGCAATGACGACTATCCAATGTTATTTCTTATATTTAATTGGAGTTACAGTAGGACAGTGTCAGTCGTTTTACACGGAAAATAAGTTCTCAAATGTCATGATATCGGATCACGTTTTCTCTTTGCAGGTCGTCACAGATAGCAACTATACCCTAGTGAGACGAACCAGAGACCAGCATGCATCCACAGGCCACGACACGCATGCTTGATGTGTGTGAGGAACTTTAAGCACCACAAGGACACGTGCAGAACCACTTGACATCAGTGAGGTCTGCATTTCAGCGCCGTGAGTGACATTTACGCACACCGATCACTTCACCGTGACTCATTAGCATGCACCGCTTCTGCTGGCGCCGAAGCACTGGCAGTTTGGAGCCGTGAACCTTCCAGCAATTAAGATGTCAAATAACCACCTCCAGAACCCTCCGAAGCCCGTCACGCTGAACCTTTGCACTTCGGTGGCCTTTGTGAGCGAGAACGTGTATGTAAATCTCCCTCTCTCAGCCTGACACAAGCAATTGGCAGTTTGCTGATCTCAAGTCGAGGCTGTCAGTCACGATTAAAGCCATGAAAGAAATGTACTGTCCAATAAAAGAGGAACAGATTTCTGCTGTAAATGTCCCACGCTTCAAGTTGACATGAAATCAAAATTAACTTGTTCAACAGTTGATCTTGACAGAAATACGCAACATTATGTTATTAAAATACAATGCTAAAGCAGGGTTATTATCGTTAACTAACACTAAAACTATTAAGGGATTTTTGTTAATTGAAATAAAGCTGAAATAATTTTTTTTATTAATTTCGGAAAAAAATCAAACCACAGTTGGCAAAAGTGATGTCCGGAGGGGATATTTGTTTTTAATGGCTCTACAAGTTCGATTAAACCATCAAAATATGAAGGAAATATTTTAGATATTTTAAATATGAGAGAAGAAGAACAAAACACTAAACTAGGTATTTATCTAATGAAACTATTTGGCAAAAAGGCAAACTACAGCTACAGGTTTTGTTTTGCTATGCAAAATAAATGCATAAAATTGCAAAAGCTCACATTGACTACAACATAATCAGTTATTAACACATGTACCATTCTGCAAATTTCCCCGCAAATCATGGTAGAAAATGAGAATAAAATATGCATTTTTTGTGTGGGCCTAGTCATGATCAGAGTTGGAAAACCAAAAACGCCTTCGAGCAGTTGAACACACGATGAAACCGGCATGGGAAAAATCCCACACTCACATAAAGTTCTCAAACAAGAATAAACATGGTCTAGTTCCAGGTCAGAGTTTTCAGAGACAAAATCATGCTTGTTTCCCATGACAAATGAACACAAACAGACATACAAGAGCTATTTTAGCAAAATGGTAGTGTGTTTTTGTGCCGCGTGTCAAGAGCCTCGAGTCTATTATCAGGAGTAACACAAAGAGAGACTTCCTCTCAGAGTAAGAGCCGTTTAATGACACACCTGGTTCAACGGCACTCAGCTGCATGAAGAAGATGAAAGCAAAAGAAAACTGTTCTCTGACTCACCATTTACACACTGACCCGCAGGCCAACACCTGCACAACTCACTGGAACAGATACACTACAGTCAGCAGGAGGAGACCATCCAAAACTACAACACACACGCAACAGTCAAGACACGATCATTTAAAGATGGCTTAAACTTATCATGAAATCAAAATGGACACGGTGTACCAGACTAATGCAAAAAGAGCATAATGTTTCATGTAAATATAGTAACTTGGGCTTGCTCTGAAACAACTTATTTTTTATATTCAGCAAGGATGCATTAAATTGATCAAAAGTGAGAGTAAAGACATTTACAATGTTACAATAAATGCTGTTTTTTTAAACTTTCTATTAATTAAAGAATCCTGAAAAATTAAATAAATCACGGTTTCCACAAAATTATTAAACTGTTTTCAACATTGATAATAATCATAAATGTTTCTTAGAGCAGCAAATCATCATATTATAGTGATTTCTGAAGGATCTTGACACTGAAGACTGGAGTAATGATGCTGAAAATTCAGCTTTGATTACAAGAATAAATTACATTTGACAATATATTCACATCGAAAACAGCTATTTAAAATTTTTTTTAATGTATTTACTCTTTTCTGACACTTTTGACCATCATCCTCTCTTCATTTTTCTTGATAAACCCTTCCACGGATGTATGGTTGTGAATAAATAAGTTAGTATAAATTGATGCTGTATGCTGAGTCTATTCTGTGAGATTTAACATGATAGTTCATTGCTGGGAAGAGTGTCTTAACAGATGTAGGGTCATTTTAACACAGCAGTGAGACTCATGGGATATGCAAGACGCTTCCCTGGCTAGCAGCCCACAATGCACTTTGTCATCATCAATTCATCATTCAGGGCTGATCTCAGAACTGCATTCACTCAATGCTGCAGATCCACACTAGTGATCAACAGTACACTAAACTTAAGAAGAAATAAAGATTTGAGATTTATCGTGAAAACTTTCAGTATCAAATGAGTTAAAAAAAGATTATCGTTATAATTTTTTTGGCCATATCACCAATCCCTAGATCTCACTTTAGGATTGTGGGTTGTAAATTCAGCATCTCTTTTTAAATTTGAAATCACATTATGAATGTGGCTTCTTTACCATCAATCTAACTTAGGGTACATCTGAACCATACATTTTTGTTGTGTTAAAGTCCCCCTGTAGTCAATCATTTTATCCCTTAAAACTCATCTTTGAACACTAAAGTTACATATTTTTTTTAAAATTCCTTTGAAAAAAATGTCTTCATGCCTTAAAATATCTTGAATGTAATTCTACACCCTTGCCTCATTTAGTACACGGTTCTATGAATATGCAAATGAGCCCCGCCTCCACTCACTCTAGGGCTGCAACTAACGATTATTTTGATAATCGATTAATCGGACGACTATTTTTTCCGATTAATCGGATAAAAAGTTTTTTTAAATTCAATTAGATTTTTTGTTTATTATAACTAGATAAAACCCTAAAAAACATGGGTATTTATGTGTAAAAGTGTACTTTAAAAAGTGCAAAAGCCACACATTGAGTTTTACTAATATAATCTTTATTTTTGACATTCTAAACCTTAATATATTGATAAATTAAATATCAGATAAACTGAAAACAAGCGTGTGAACGTAGTAGAGCCGCAGTAGATCACGTTTGAAAAACAATTAAAACTTAATAGTAGACCAATGCTATAAAAAGAGAGGAATGGAGGTACGCAGCAAGCTAACAGGCTTGATTAAAAGGACAGGAAAAATGATGCATTAGTGCACAAGCATTCGCTGAAACCACTGACTACAGTGACTAAAAAACAATCTTTTACTGCTGCTGTTATTAACTGCCTTTATATTTAGTGTTTCACTTTGTAAACACCGTTTTAATTTAACCTATTTCTGCGGTAGCGCTATTTTAAGCCATCACTTATGTTGCGAGCAAACTGATTGCGCAACCTGATGCTCGAGACAAAATAGATCTAGTGTGACTGTCCCGAAGTTAGTAAACAAAGCTGTTTACACAGTAGCATTGTTTTCTCAGATCGGATAGCTATCGGCGTGAAAAGGCCAGGTGTAAATGCCCTCCGAAACGCATTCGAGACGGATTTGAACCTGATCGCTCAAACCACTTCAGAAGGAGATCTGAGACTCATTCCAGACCAAACTGGAAAAGTGTAAATGCATCTGGTTGTTGAAACCACATATGTAAATTTTACTCCTTGTGCTAAAAAATAAACATGTGAGAGCGTGTTATAGGCTATATGTAATGTTATAGCCAGATATGACGGCGCTACTGCAACACACATTACAGCAGATGAGCAGCTGAGCATCTATTTATCAAGCCAACGCGCAAACTATCGCAAATCTAAGTGAAAGTAAGTCGCAGACGCTTAACGCACAATCATCATCATCATTAAAAGTAAAGAAACGAGATGATATTACCAGTGCTGTTGCCGCTCTCTCTTATTGCGCTCTTTAATTTTGATTTTAGCTGATGATCAATAAAATGCAGCTCATATCTGTTGCTTTCGGTGACGTGAACTCCATTAAATCTGCATATAGCGCGGGAATTGAAGAGTGAAAACACATTTATGTGACCAGGTGAAAATGGAAATGGAATCATTTTGATAAATCAGAGAGCTATCCGATCTGAGGAAACGCATGAAGTGGCCAGGTGTAAACAGCCCCGACTTGGGGATCACATTTTTTTCTGCCGTCGATTGATCTGTTGGTACTCTCTGCCATTTCGTGTGTGACTGTGTTGTCATGGGAAAGTGACGTCATCAGTAAACGCTCCACGTGACGTGAGCAAACCAACTAACTGATAATGGCATTCGTTGACAACGATTTTCATAATCGATTATTATCGATTTTATCGATTAGTTGTTGCAACCCTAACTCACTCACAGCAGGGCTGCGTTCCAGTCCAAAATTGTAATGCCCTTCACTCGCTAACTTCCCTCCACACATCATTGCTTACGTTGCATGAGTGCCCACTACTGGCGGGACCTTTGCAATGGGCTGAATCGGAACGTGCTAAACCCTCGATCACTTAGACTCCTCTATGGTGTTGATTTGTTATTAATTTTTTTCCTTTACGAAATTGTTTAATGCAGCATTCTATATAGGTGTGTTTGAGTTCTTTAATTAAAAAATAAAAATAAAATTATATATCATAAGAGTTGTTTGTGGAGGGGTAAATTAAACGCAATATCCGTTGACGTCACAATCGTGTTGCATTGTGGTATATGAAGCTGCCTGAAGTGTACATATGAAGTAGACTCGACTCCTCTGTTAAAATCGAGGGAACGAGGGTCTGTCCATATAAACCCTTGTCCACTTCACGAAGTGGAACGCACTTCAAAATGGCGGAAGGGATTCGGGAAGTTCGCAAGTGCGTGTCTAAAAGTGACAACCACTCGTTGACGATCACATGTTGATCTGATTGGTTACAAGGTAGTTTGTGACTTCAGAAACACCAGCGATTTCAAACCGTGTTTTTGAGAATGTCTTTGGTTCACTGCACAGTTATGAATTTACACATTGGTTTGTCTTCAAGCATATTAAAAACATCACATATAAATAACTTTAAAAGCTTGATTGTCACATTTAGGGAGATTTTGCACACCAATTTCTCTTCCAGAACCAAATTTTCAAGCTCTACTGTAAAGCAGGGTTGATGTCTCTTCAGATTATTCTAGATGAATCGGATCTATGAGGTTCAAAGTCTACGTCATTCTTTAATGGGTATCCCACTAGTGTTTATTTATGAACATCTTCAGCACTCGTGTGTGTGAGGCTACTGTGGTCTGGTCAGAATCATGGGAAAACGCAGCCTGCCATTTTCTTCAAAAACATCTCTTTCCCACACACACACACAAATCCATGAAATCCTGCAGGCCCAATGACGATGAGACCGATTCCCAAAAAAGACAGAGGAAACGGGGATCGTTTTAAAAACAACTACAGACAGCCTGAGAAATGTGAAGGCTGGTAGAGTGAATATACATTAATAAAATCAGGCCACAGTGCTCACAAAATGACTCCTTCTCATGACATCACATTAATAAAAATACCAATAAAGCTAAAAATAGTGCAAATATGCATATGATGAATGCTTGTCTAACAGAAGAAAAAAAAAACTCTTTGCATGAGTGCATTTTTAGTCACTCTATTCCTCAAGTGTAGTCAAACCAAAACACACAAAAAAAAACTTTTAAGACTACATAATAATAATACATTCACATAAATCATACATACATACATACATACATACATACATACAATTTTCACTATATAAAGATAATTTCATCACTTCTGATGAAATATTAAAAAGAACAATCTAATGATGACCATTTATTGTTATTTTACAGTGACGTTCTGTTGAAGCTAATAAATGGCAAATCTTCACTCAAAGAAGCATCTATATAAAAGCATGTATAAAAAGAGATTTAAAAATGGGATTTGACTTTCTGACTCGACAGTACAATGAGTTGAACAGACTCAGGGCCAAATGAAGTATGACAGATCTATCCCTCCCTCTTTCTGAAATGGCAGCCTGAGGCTTTATGTTTAAAGATCAATAACCAGTCTGCAGGAAATCGACTTATGCTGAGGGCTTGAAAATGTCTGATTTTAAGTCTCATTTTTGTAGCAACCTTAAGATAAACCCCATCCTGTGGCATCTTACTATTTTTGAGCCACATTGATCAGAGAAATTAAATAAGAGGCAAACCGTAACCTACAGTATTTACCATTCATCAATTATTTCAGACACACTACACAGGTTATTGAGCAGCTGCTAATGGAGGTGTGTGTGTCTCTGTGTGAGAGAGAGAGTAAAAACAAGAAGATGTAAAAAGTGCCATATACATAACATTACATTGTGAAATTTTGTTTCAGCGTGTCGTTACAGGAAGAGCACATCCGCAACGGGAGTAACACTTTCTGGAAAGCACGTCACTTATTTCAAGTGAAAGATACAAACCAAAACGATGTCAAAAGTGCCAATACAAAGTCTATAGTAAAATTGTTAAAGATAAAAAGACGGGTCAAAAATGTGCTGTCAAAAAATACCTGTGCATTAGATCTCGCAGTGTAAAAACTTCTGACCCAACACTGTCTCCTGTCATCAATAACAATCGAAAAACAATAGAGGAGGGAAAAGAAAGAAAGTGCTCACTGCTCAGCAGCATAAAAAGAGATGTGCATGAATACTCGGACATGACAGCGACGATCGATCATGAAAATGATGATCGCTGTGACTTAAAAATATATCAATTATTTTTTTTCTAAATGGTTATTCTGGCATTTTTTGTCGTTCCTAAATTCTGATTGTTTAGCGTTATAGACAGCATGCCGTCGAAAATGGCAAAATAAAGTGAAACTATTGATTTGAAAGCACAGCGATGCCTGTTGATCATGAAAATACAGTTAAAGCTACAATATGTAATTTTTTCCGCCGTTAGGAGTCGCTAACCTATTATAATAACAACGCCGTAGGTTGATGACGCTGAATCGTCATGCTGATGGATCTAATAATGTTTATGGATAAGTGAATACATTGATCTTTTTAACATGACTGTGATATGAAGCAGGGCGCGATTGCTAATGAGAGACAGATATCAGCGCCACACGCGAGTCCCGCGGACAAATGAACATGGACGAGCCATTATTTAAAATGGGAGTTTCTCTGAAATGAAAAATCTTTTCTTCATCTTTTGGGAACTTTTGGTATACTGTAAGTACACAACTGCAGGAAATATGTCACACTGTGCAAGTGATTTGTGGATATTTTATTAAAAAAATATGCCATATACATAACATTATAATGAGAACACTTTAAAGGCACACTGTGGAGGAATTGTACCTTTATATAACCGCTTCAAAGTAATTTCGGTGGTAAACAAACTCATAGTAGGGCGAATCATCCTGGTAGTAAAGCTTGGGGGGGACGCCGCTGGAAAAAACAGCTATGTAAGTTTGAGAGGAGCGCCCCCCGACAAATCTCGCGAGAATCACGACTTGCTTTACGGCACGACGTCACATACATCAACAAAGCACGCATTTCAGAATTGAATCTTGGCAGAGTCGACAAAGAAAACGCGGTCGGAAGAGTAAAGGAAAATAAAACGAGAAACTGACCGCGTGAGGAACCGGACAAGAGTCTCACTCGGCCAGGCTTTCACTCGTCGGCGAGAGCTAAAAATCAGCAATGGATGCAAAAGCGATGCTGACCTGGCGTTCTTGTTGATGGACTAGTAGACATCTTCGGAGGCTATCTGTGCCTGTTCGATGTCCGACGCTTTGTAACGAGTTGTGTCAGGAGGAAAAATAGGGATAGCTCACAGATTAAGTTTTTACAGAGGCCAGACAGACTCACAGAGGCAATTGGCATCTCACAACTTGCACTTTATTCCCCAATTGAACTTTTGTAAATGTCTGTCACACGTTCTACCGTCCACAGCGTTACTTGATAAACAAAAATAGGATAAGAATGAGAATCAAACAGAAATAACCCACACACATGGGGTGTTCGAGGCGCGCATACAATACAGACTGCTGACAGTTCAACAGAGCGCGCGCAGCTCTTAAAGGGGCCACGCCTTATTTCCACTGGTTACAGCTTCCATCCTACTGAACAGGTACCGGTATACAGAGGGAGGGGATCAGGCCGTGAGTGCAGAGACATCTCTGGTGAGTGGTATTTACGACAGTAACGTTACATACAAGTACTCCTTGAGTCGCTGTTTGACAAAAACGGAATTTCCTCCACAGTGTGCCTTTAAAAAGAACACAAAAAGAAAGAAATAGAAAGCCTTGAAGTAGTAGGAATATTGTATTGTCTGCTTGTTTATCTGGGATTTTAGCCCTTGTTTCGTTCTTTTTATTGTGTTTTTATCCGTTTTATTTGTTTGTATTTTGTATGCCCCTCTTTTTTTTATTGTTTTCAATGTTTTTAGTCCATGTACTGTTACTCATCTTCCTATATTTTAAGATATATCAGTGCAAGTTGCTCTCAGTTAAAACAGCTCAAACATGCATGTTGTGTATATCTAGGATATCTGATCCATCTCATATAGGATGTGTGTGTCGGATATGAGATTTACAGCTGTTCATTCACTCTTCAGCTTCACCTCATGCAGCCGTTCCTTTTTCGAAAACATTGATACATTATTGAAAATCGACTTATTTTACTAGTCATATTTTACTTTCATATTTTGATTGACATATTTGTATTCGTCAACATTAATTTTTGTAACAGTGTTTTAATTAAAATATATTAAATATCAGCATGATGGACATGCCCCGTCTCCGAGTACCTAATAAAATTAAAATAAAAACCCCAACAAAATAATATTTATTATATTATATTCTATTTAACTACAGTATATGTACTAAAAATAAAAACATAAGAACTAAACATCAACTATTATGAGCACTAAAAATAAACTGAACTTTAACTATGGTGTGCTTAATTTCTTTTAAAAAAGGTTTATAAAAGTAAAACAAAAACAGTAATGTTTATAAAAACCAAAGAGAGATCCCATACTTACAGCTGTAAAACTGATAACAAAAACAAAGTCTGTATTTTTAAGCGGTTTGAGCATAATTAACTGGACAATAGTATAACTATAATGGTTTAGAGAAGACAATACTGCGCTGCCTATAGCAAACAAACAAACTGATAATTTAATATAAAAAAAATTAACAACATTAATAACGGTAAAAAACAACCAAGTTTGACAATAACCCTTTTTTTAGACCAAACAAACATTCCTTCCATTTAATAAGGCAAAAAGCAAATGCATTATTCCAGAAGCCTGCAGACAGTATCAGTGGGTCTGAACTCACTGTGTTCTCAGTGATTTCTGGAGTAAAACTCAAACAGTGTTTGAACATCATCAGCATGTGTGTCTTCACCAGTGTTACTTACCTAAAACAGAAAAAGAGAAGAGAAAAGACTGTCATTGATGTGAACAGAAACGTCTGAATATTCGCATTTGAACGACTATTCTTTTTTACCTTCAACTTTCTTTAGTGTGTAATTTTCATAAATAAAAAAAGAACATTCAAACATGACAACCTATTAAAACCCCAAAACAACATCAAGACTTTGAAAAGGACAAAATAGGTCCCCTTTAAATAAAACTTTCACACACACACACACACACACACACACACACACACACACACACACACACACACACACAGCAGTGTTAAATACTTTGAAATGACCCGATAATGTGTAACAGGACACACACAAACACTCTCCTCTCTCTAATAATCTGTGTCTGTCCTTCTCTCTGTGTGTCTACTCTCTTGAGCCCTTCAGACAGCTCTATTTATAGGGTGTTACTCGCAGTCTTTGCACGTAATTAATGACACACACACACACACACACACAGAGCACCAGCATTAGTGTCTGGGGCTGGATCACTTCATTTTCCCATCACATTTTCACTCATATGAATTAATTATGGATACGATAACATTTATAGGCAGAAGAAACTTCTTTCAAAAACATTAGAAAACCTTACAGACCCCAAACTTTTGAACGATGGTGTAAATGCAAAGACATTCCTGTCATAACAGTGATGGACATGTGGACTTGTGATATTTGACATTGTATTTGGTCTTATGATTCGTGCACATGGATAATTAAATAGTTGCAAAAATAGTTGCTTAAAATGTGCTAAAATAATGCAGACAGCAATGAATGACACTATCAGTTTGAGCAAATCCCCCTTTGCTCTGCTTTTAGCACTGCCTGTCCACTTCTTCTGAAGCAGAAGATTGTGAGGAAAGCACTGCAGACGCATCTCTTCAATAATGCATCGAGGCTCTAAAAGGTCTTTTATCGAGGGCTGAATATGTGCTCATCTCCCCTGAACTCAGAAACCCTCCATTACAGCTCTTTCTCACATCATCAGACTAGAGATCCTACAGGTTTAAGACACAACGTTCCCCGTCCCCCCACACACACACACCTATTTATTCATTAAACTATTCATTTTACTGTAGTGTGTGTGTGCGTGCGTGCGTGCGTGCGCGCGTGTGTGTGTGTGTGTGTGTGTGCGCGCGCGTGTGTGTGTGTGTGTGGCCTGGTAAACCCAACATTATGGAGACAAAATGTATTTTGAAATTGTAAAAATGGTTAACCCAAACCCTAAACCATTATTTAATAACTTGCTCTACTCTACTTAAAAATAACCTTGTTCAATTTCTATTTGTTGCAAGGCCTACTTTATTAAATAGAGATGGAATTCATATACATATTAAGGGTTATAAGTGCATATGATATCAATTAATGCTGTCTGTAACTGTATTATGTATTTAGTTTATGTGGATAAACTCAAAATAAAGTGAAGGGGGAAAGGTGATTTTTCGAAGTTATAAAAAAAAATATTTTTCATAGATTTAAAACTATTACTTCAAAATTTCAGATTTAATTTAGTGTTACTTTGTAATTATTGCAATATTTACCGGCAATTTCTTAAAGAAAATTATTTCAAAATAAATACACCAGTGTATATGCATATATAACGGGTAAATAATAATGACATTAAATATAGGACAGAGGTGATGCCTTTAAAATCCCGTATTTAATTACAGAAGGAATCCAGCTTCCCAGGTGAAACTAGGGGCCGGTCCTGCGTAAATCCCCAAAAATTAATGCTTGGAATGAAAAGCCTCTTTGTCTTTCAACTCACCGTTTCTTACATAAGCTTCATTTGATGCATGTTACATAAATGCAAGGTAATCGCCTGCATCTTTTGTTTGAGTTATGTGCGGGTATGGATAAAAATATCTAATTAAACATCCACAGGGATCCCTGATTTCCACAGCTTTCCAAGAATGGCTACCATGCTTCTGTGAATCTGAGATGTGTTTTAATGATAAAACGACTCTTTCATTGCTCAAGTAAGTTTTCAGTGCACGTTCATTCATTTGCCATACGTGAGATAAAGCAAGCTTCTGTTAAATCTACAATTATTAAACCTGCTAAAAAGTCACACACACAAAAAAGAGAAAAGCAAGTCAAAACAAGTTGTTACACTCCCTCAACAAGTTGGATTCCACGAGACCCAGACTCGCGTTGTGCTGACGTCAATAGTCTGGATTGTGCTCATATTCCCCAACCCATTCCACATCATTACCACACATAATATTCTTAATGCTAAATTAATCAGCTGCGCACACAGTTCACTTCGCCTACCGCTCTCGCTTTCAACTCAACAGCTGATGTGAGCGTAATGAGCATGTGAGGCTATGAATAAAAACAGATCACAGTGCTAAGCAAACAGTCCACAATACGCAGCCAAGAACAAACCCTCCAGGCTGCAGATTCAAACGCCTGTGTTAAATACACTGCGATCAGCATCATGGACCATCAGGGCTTTCTAGTTCTCTGTGAATTATAAACTCTGACATAAACAATGAATAATGGTGAGGATGTGAACAGCACGGCGCAGGGGTTTGGGCTTTACACTCGAGCACTGCTGACATGATTGTGTGAATAAAAGGCAAGCGTGCGCGTCATGCATGTCCTCTCCGTTAAACACACATGCACCATCAGCGTCAGGCCGGTGGATTCTCCTCGTCTTTAATTAATGTCTCGCTCATCTAATGAAAGTCCTGCATCGGGATGCATAAAGCAACCACCTTTTCTTTCCATGTACTCTGGGTTTAAAAAAAACGTATTTTGTGTAAAATAGATCTTTGAACCACACTAACTAGCTCTTAAAGTGACAGCAGCCTAATAAACCCGCTGCTGTTTGTGTGATTAATGTTAATCAAACAACAGAAGACAAAGATAAAATCACTCACTGCTTTTGACTGAATAACTTTTGTCGTTTTAAGGAGAAACAGTATGTTTAATTTATACAATAAAGACAAAGCAGTGTGTTATTTTTACATTTGATTATTCAATTGCTGGTGATAAATAAACCTAATGTAGGCCTACCTAATCTCCCTTGATTAACACTGACGTTAAAATGACACTTACTTTTTATGTGATGCTACACTAAAACACTTTCAGAAGTTGTAGGAACGCTTTCGTTTAAAAAAAATAATATATGTTGGTTCATTTTCAGTTTTTTTAAATAATTTTAATATATTTTACACACTTAAAGCATTATTGTATTGAATATTGAATATAGCATTGTTTAAATTGTTTTTTTTTCTTCAATATCGTGCAGCCCTACCGCATACTGATCCAATAACAACCAGTCTGTTGTTGTTGTGTGTGTGTGTGTGTGTGTGTGTGTGTGTGTGTGTGTGTGTGTGTGTGTGTGTGTGTGTGTGTGTGTGTGTGTGTGTGTGTGTGTGTGTGTGTGTGTGTGTGTGTGTGTGTGTGTGTGTGTGTCTGTGTGTGTCTGTGTGTGTGTGTCTGTGTGTGTGTGTCTGTGTGTGAGTGTGTGTGTATACATGAGAGTCTGTCACGCCCGAATAGTAAACCCAACAGCATTTCCTTAAGCATACATCACTTGTCACTTTACACAAACGCACATTGAAACTCCAAAGAATTTCTTCCTGTTTAAACACTAAGTATTTCACCATGGAACCAAGAACAACACGTGCAAAGAAAATATTCTACAGAATTACTAAAATGACCGTCACAAACGTTTAGGCACTGTTCATTAACCTTAAGTATTAAAGGGCAGTTGATGAGTTACAGTTCCTTCATGAAAAATATAAGTACATCTTGAACTTCATTATAAAACAAACTTTTTCAATGTCTCAATTTCACCATGCAATTCCGGGACAAAAAATGGAAATCATCACCAATATGTCCACGGTGTTGAACAGCAGATAGTAATGATATTAATGTCCATCATTTGTTAACAAACAAGTATTTATTACTTCAATGAGCTCATTGTTTCACTCTTAAATTATTACATTGTTTAAATTAATACATTTTTAGCTAACTATGATTTATGTGTGTATATTTCTGAAATACATAACTTGGACAGTTACCTTAAATTGTAATGTGGACTCATGCATTTCTGTAAAGCTGCTTTGAAACGATGTGTATTATGAAAAGCGCTTTACAAATAAATTTGAATCGGATTGAATTGCATTAAATTGATAATTATTTAGTTATTTGTCCAATAAAAGGTCATACACAGAGTTCTAACTGCAATTCATTATATATATATATGTTTACACAGATACTTTTAAGTACAAATATCTTCTCTTCTGGTTGTCAACGCTGATGGTTGCATATGAAAACAAATAAACCTCTCAGTCTACAGTGAATGCGGGTGAATTAAAGACAAATGCTCCATCTGACAATGTGCTGAGTGATGACGTCTGAATTTCAGCAGAAAAATATCTCCTAATGAACAGGCTGGCAGGGTTAGCGTGGAGGGAGGGATAAAACGCTGATGTGTAGAAGAAGGAGCTCAGCAGCTCGTGGTTCGGGAGTCTCTCGCTCCACACGTCATCAGATGCCCCACATGCGTCAGTCGAGTCCAGGCATCCCGGCTGCTCCCAATAATTCCCTCACACGTTCCCTCTCTCTCCGTTTGCGGTGCGGTGGGAGGCTGGGCTAATCCGTCCTCGCACGCCAGAAAACAAAGAGCTGTGGGAGCGGATTGAAATAACTTTCCAGACATGGATTGGTGCTTTTTATTAGGCCTTTTATAGTCTGCCAGGGTTAATTAAAAAACTCGGATTTTCACGCTAAGCATGCAATAATGCACCAACCACAGTCTGAATGATTGTAATGGGCCACGACATTCAGATTTGAGGAAAGTGCCAATGCTTCCTACCAGAGGGTCAGTCACTAAAGTGAATATAACAGACATTATATTATATTATAATGTATAAAATTATATATATATTTATATATATATATTGTTTGTTTGGGTTCAAATAAAAAACAAGTATAAACTACTGTAAATGTATTACATTTATTTAATACTTACAAATAATTTAAGAATTATTATTTTATTTTATTTAATTGACCCTTCGCTAAGCCACGCCCGAAAACCGCCACTGGCCAATCGTGTCTTAGCAACCGTAACTAGGCGCGGGAGGTCTGGCAAGCTTTCGAGCGAGGGAAACATGCCGAAGCGTTGTGCGTATGGATTGTGCAAATCTGATACCCGGTATACTAAACGTTTGGACGGGGGAGTGGAATTTTTTTCCTTCCCGAAAATCTAAAAGCCAAGGGGAGAAATGATGGGTGTGATCCAGCAGAGTGAGACCACATTCACAACTAAGTGTCGACAGGATTAACAAAAACACCTATTGCTTGGAGATAATAATGGTTCTTTGTTCATAATGCATATATTTTAACGTAAAATAAGACGATTAAAGACAAGACGGAGGCTCACTGACATACTTTAAAATATATTTCAGCATTTTGTATATCGACGGCCTACTACCCCTGACTGAGTAACTTTAACCCAATCCGATCGCGACTCTCTCGGTGTTAGTGTTATTCCACAAGATTTATGGATATACTGTTTGATATATAATTATTAGATTATTTTCGCATTTCACTTACCCTGCTGTGCACGAACATAGCTGTTCATCAATTTGTGTGTTTCCCATTTGAATGGTCAGCGTATGAGGCGCTGCTTGCGCTGGGACTATTGGCTTTAGCTTCAATTTTTATTAAATTATTCTCTAATCGGTTGCATATTATGTCGTGGATATATCCCTCGAATGCATACTGTAGTCCCTTTTGTCTTGCTCTCTCAGATATTTCACATGTTCGCCAAAAAATTACTAATTATCTCATTGGTAATGTCCGACACCGGTGCATACACACTGTAATAGATCTGCCAGGCACGAAAGCTTGACAGTCGTAGCAACAGTAACAAGGAAGGGCAGGGCTTAGCGAAGGGTCAGTTGTTTGTTTAAACAAAAAACTAAAAATACTTGCTAATAATTTCTTGTTAATATTGTTAATATTTTCACAATATAAAACTTACAAATGTAACACTGTAATTATACACTCACCTAAAGGATAATTAGGAACAGCTGTTCAATTTCTCATTCATGCAATTATCTAATCAACCAATCACATGGCAGTTGCTTCAATGCATTTAGGGGTGTGGTCCTGGTCAAGACAATCTCCTGAACTCCAAACTGAAGTCAGAATGGGAAAGAAAGGTGATTAAGCAATTTTGAGCGTGGCATGGTTGTTGGTGCCAGACGGGCCGGTCTGAGTATTTCACAATCTGCTCAGTTACTGGGATTTTCACGCACAACCATTTCTAGGGTTTACATAGAATGGTGTGAAAAGGGAAAAACATCCAGTATGCGGCAGTCCTGTGGGCGAAAATGCCTTGTTGATGCTAGAGGTCAGAGGAGAATGGGCCGACTGATTCAAGCTGATAGAAGAGCAACTTCGACTAAAATAACCACTTGTTACAACCGAGGTATGCAGCAAAATATTTGTGAAGCCACAACACGCACAACCTTGAGGCGAATGGGCTACAACTGTAGAAGACCCCACCGGGTACCACTCATCTCCACTACAAATAGGAAAAAGAGGCTACAATTTGCAAGTTCTCACCAAAATTGGACAGTTGAAGACTGGAAAAATGTTGCCTGGTCTGATAAGTCTCGATTTCTGTTGAGACATTCAGATGGTAGAGTCAGAATTTGGCGTAAACAGAATGAGAACATGGATCCATCATGCCTTGTTACCACTGTGCAGGCTGGTGGTGGTGGTGTAATGGTGTGGGGGATGTTTTCTTGGCACACTTTAGGCCCCTTAGTGCCTATTTGGCATCGTTTAAATGCCACTGCCTACCTGAGCATTGTTTCTGACCATGTCCATCCCTTTATGGCCACCATGTACACATCCTCTGATGGCTACTTCCAGCAGGATAATACACCATGTCACAAAGCTTGAATCATTTCAAATTGGTTTCTTGAACATGACAATGAGTTCACTGTACTAAAATGGCCCCCACAGTCACCAGATCTCAACCCAATAGAGCATCTTTGGGATGTGGTGGAACGGGAGCTTCGTGCCCTGGATGTGCATCCCACAAATCTCCATCAACTGCAAGATGCTATCCTATCAATATGGGCCAACATTTCTAAAGAATGCTTTCAGCACCTTGTTGAATCAATGCCACGTAGAATTAAGGCAGTTCTGAAGGCGAAAGGGGGTCAAACACAGTATTAGTATGGTGTTCCTAATAATCCTTTAGGTGAGTATATATATATATATATATATATATATATATATATATATATATGTATATATACACACACATATATATATTTAGTTTGTTTAAATTTAAATTAAAAAAACAATCAAAAATTCAATACTTTTATTTTATTTAATAATTAAGGGGGTCAAGAACTGAGAAATCAAATTTTCCTTGAGGTTTTGACATATAAGAGGTCATCATATTATAAGAATATCCTGAAAGTTTCAGAACTGAAACTTCCTTGTTGGTCAAAAATCAGCTTTTATTGTTACCAGACCAGCGAACGACTCGTTCATGAATGTGCCTCTTTATGATGTAATAAGGTAGTGAAAGTCAACTTTGGCCCCGCCCACTGGCGTTAATGAGATGAGGAAGAGAGAAGAGCAAAGGGGCATCACTGGACGAAAAATAACATTACCTTACAAAGGATCCTAATCCTAGGAATTTAATGTGGATATTTATTTTCAACAATGTGAATGTCTCAGTTCCTGTCAGTAAATCAAACCAATGACTAAACGGTCAATGTCACATTGCTTCTCTTAGTAGGTTTTAAATGATCTGTTATTTAAACTGTTTGGATTATATAGAAAGCAATCAAAGAAGACTCCGTTTACAATCCCTGTAGCTGTCAGTCAAACAGCGCATGTTTATCAGTGACTGAGTTCTGGACTCGCGCCAAAACTCCCATAATAATGAACGAATCTCTTACTTACATTGTGTTTGCACTGTTAGTTATGATGGAAGCATTCGTTAGTGTGCAGAAATCGAGTTACAATGACGAGATCACTGCATTCATGTCTGTGATCGGCTATGCTCACCACTTTTTTTAACGAGTAGTTTTAACATTGAGAGCTGTAATAGTAAAAACGTGCTAAAAGTTTTCGAGAGAGTTCCACATAATACTAGCTATTTCATAAGAAAAGCTGTCAGCCAATCACAGCAGTGGGCGTTTACACTGAAGTCTCACAGCAGCCAATCACAGCAGTGGGCGTTTACACTGAAGTCTCTCAGCAGCCAATCACAGCAGTGGATGTTTACACTGAAGTCTCTCAGCAGCCAATCACAGCAGTGGATGTTTACACTGAAGTCTCTCAGCAGCCAATCACAGCAGTGGACGTTTACACTGAAGTCTCTCAGCAGCCAATCACAGCAGTGGGCGTTTACACTGAAGTCTCACAGCAGCCAATCACAGCAGTGGATGTTTACACTGAAGTCTCTCAGCAGCCAATCACAGCAGTGGATGTTTACACTGAAGTCTCTCAGCAGCCAATCACAGCAGTGGACGTTTACACTGAAGTCTCTCAGCAGCCAATCACAGCAGTGGATGTTTACACTAAAGTCTCTCAGCAGCCAATCCCAGCAGTGGGCGTTTACACTGAAGTCTCACAGCAGCCAATCACAGCAGTGGATGTTTACACTGAAGTCTCTCAGCAGCCAATCACAGCAGTGGATGTTTACACTGAAGTCTCTCAGCAGCCAATCACAGCAGTGGACGTTTACACTGAAGTCTCTCAGCAGCCAATTACAGCAGTGGATGTTTACACTGAAGTCTCACAGCAGCCAATCACAGCAGTGGATGTTTACACTGAAGTCTCTCAGCAGCCAATCACAGTAGTGGATGTTTACACTGAAGTCTCTCAGCAGACACGTCCCTTCAAACTGAGCGTTCAAATCAGAGGCTAAAATCAGGTTGGGAAAAAATTATTTTATATCTAAATTATGACAATTGTTGAAGTAAAAATCATACTAACATTATAAGTGCACCCCAGGAAACATTTTTAAACAATAAAACAATGCAGTTCATGACCCCTTTAAGAAAAAGTTGTTTTTTATTTTTCTTAATTGTTTGTTTACAACTAAAAGAATGTTTTTGCAATATAAACCTGACAAATATCAAACCAATGTGGATAATGATATTGTCAGCTAGGTCCCAATTTGTGTGTCGTTTAATTTCACTATCCTTTTCTAAGGTGTTTCATAAAGCGTTATGAGCCCACAACTAATTGCAAACATATTTTTAATGCATAATATTGCTTATGTTCATATTCACCAAGCTCAAACTTGACTGTTATTTCAAGCTTTATAATGAGGTTTGGTGTATGCTGGTCTCTGCTTGCGTCAGAAAACATGCCGTTAAGTGTATAAAACAACTTTACTGAGCCAAAGCGGTGTCGAATGGGTCGGGCCAGATGCCATGCACAGCTCGGATCAAAGCTAAGCCACAGAATATGAAATCCATTTTAGCATGCTAACCACATGGTGACAGTAAACCTCTCACCCAGTTCTTATAAATGATGCGTAACTCTTTTAATACTTGATGTTGGTTAGAGCACATTTAAAGCAACCAAATCTGGTACTGTGGCATTCGTTACGAGAGCTGTAATTTGACGAATAGCAAATTAGTTTTCAGACACATCTGGAGTTCAAAGACGCTGTTAAAGTTTGAGTCTGAGGCTGTGATGCGTTTATTGCAATCCGTGCGGAAAATGTCAAATGCTTTAACGCTTTTTTGATTGTTGGCAGACTGCGCCATGTGTACACAAGTGTTTGCTTGTCTAGAGGGATGATCTTATGATATTTACGATAGGACAGGCATTATATCAATGCACAATGTCTGTCAAATTGCAAACAAGACAGTCTCTTGGCAACATTCAATATTAAAATGCCTATTCAGTGCCAAATACGTGATTACAAACACTCACTCACTCACTCACATGGTGAACTCCACAGTAATAGAGTAAATACTGAACACAACTCTCTTTGTTTTGTGTAATGGTGTAACGGTCACATTATACAGCCACAACACAATAAAAAATGGAAACAACTGCTAGCAGTGGCCTGATTGACAGTGATGGACAAATACAATAATAATATGAACAATTTTAATATGATAGATTCAAAATAAGCACATAAATAAGCATTATTCTGTTTTCTACATGGTTGTAAATTTGAACATTTAAAGTTAGGGCAGCATGTCAACATCAACTATTACTTAACGGACACTATTGTCAACATCTCCTAACAAAAATGAGATGAAATGGAGCTTGTTTTTACGCCGTGGTTGGAATACCTCTAGACTGCGACTAAATGGTCGCAATTTGCAACCTTCTTTTGTGCAAGTGCGACTAAAATTTGTTAGAAGTTGCATTGGTGCCATATAAGGTTGCACTGATATTTCTGTCGCATATGAGGAACATCAAACGGCAAATGCACCAAAAGCGGAACGAAACAACACAAAAGTGGAGAAACGGTTTGCCACAACGATCCAGTTAGAAGGCTTTACAATCCACAAATCACCAACATTTACCATGGATTTAATATAGTAACACTAACAGTAACCATGGAATTTGGGCAGAAATGTGGTATATTCATAATGGATATTATTATATTAATATAGTCATGGAGTAATGGAAAATATTTTGCATTTATATTTATACTAAATGTGTTTAGGCAACTGTTTTTCATAACAAATACCCTTTTACAACTAAACCATTAAGGTATTTTTACAGTCATATTGACAATCCCTGCAAGGTTTTACTTAAAATAATAAATATTTATTTGTATAGCACTTTCCACAAATGAAATGCAGCTTAAAGTGCTTCAAGCATAAAAACTAGGGATGCACCGATACAAAAAATTGGCCAATACGATAACTGATAATTCTTTATATTTGAAAGCCAACAACCGATATACTGGCAGATAAATCTAAATCCAAATTTTGATATAATTTTTGAGAGGCTGATTACAAAAACAAAAGTCTCACCATTAAAAGCCATGTCCCAAGCACACAATTATGATGTTCTCATTATAATTATATGTAGCCGATATGACAGACTTGTGGTGCACATGATCTACAAATGTATGACATATGAAAGAACAATGGTGAATTTTAAGGAAAAATCAAGGGCTAAATAGATTCCCAACTCAGTCACACTGTCAGAACATACATTTTTCCCTATAAACATTTACACTTCTTACAGATGTTACAGTTATTTACATCTGCATCCCAATTCAAACTCAGGTCTTTACTGTCAAATATATCCATTTCCATAAGACAACTTATGCACTGCACTAACTGCACTTACTAGTGAAATAAAATCGTAATATTGTGATTATTGCCAATGCGCTTAAATGTTAGCATTTTGTGCACTCCACAATTTCACCGACTTTATGTGTTTACACAACGCAACATTTCGCGGTAAAGGGAGGCTGTTTGTGTTTGCATTCTGAGCTAACACGCAATTAGCTGTAAAGCAGCGCAAACAAACAGCGTGACGAAGAAACACAAATACAGTGACCTACACCATAAAAAACACTGACACTGAGGAAACCGTCAGCTGATTGTCACGGTCTCATTTTGAGAAGCATTAGACAAGACTTTTTTTTACATTAGTGAGTGAAAAAATAATCAGTCCCTCCTTGTGTCCCATTTATTTCGGGCTTCTTTTGTAATTAGGCCTCCTATTTGCTTTTAACGGAGCACTTTAGCCCGACAGACTACGCACGACTTCACCTCAGCTGATGCATACAAATTCACTTTCATGTCCTAATAATTCTGCTCTCTAAAGGTACAGAATGAACAGGAGAAATTAGGGAGCACATTTAGTGCATGTCATCATTTCAGGAGAAAGACAGCAGCTTTACATAGAAAACTGTTTAATTTGAAAGCATGTCAAAGGTACATGGCAATGAATGAGCCATAATAAGGATTTCGACTCAATCCAAGCCAGTCAACGCTCATGCTGTAGACTGCATCCCCCTAGTGGTCACAAAAGTGCAACTACCACAACAAACAGATACAAGATTGTGTCACCATCATATAACCCAATAAAAGCCAATGTTTGCCGTATAAATAGTGAAATAAACATCTGAAGCATTTGATTCCTCTTATTAAAACAGAGATTCAGGTCTGCAGATATGGTTCGGATCCCTCTTTCAAAACAGATTCATCTCTCCACAAATTAATTATACGCCAAAATGTACTAACAATAATTTAGGGGTTTGTCCAAATGCTTAACTGTAAGTAATGTATGAGCAGTATATTAATGTTGATGCTTGACCTAGCAAACATCACTAATGAGAAAGATCTCAAGGTTTTAAATGACAGCAGGTTTTAACAGGTCTGATTAGGTAACTACCTCTTGCAGAAAGATAAACACATGCTGTGGATATTTTTCCACTATTAAAACCAATTACTTCTGACTGAGAGCCGTTTATCATGTGTGCCAGAAATTTGTTTCCCGTCGTGATGTTTGGATTAGCATGAATGAAGCCGGGCTTTTCTGTTGCATGTTTACACGACACAAATACACAATTACAGTGTGTGTGCTCTTCAGGACTAAGACTGTAAAATCAAACTGACCGTCCGATTTAATGTTTTTCATTAAAGTAGAATTCATTTATATAATTGACATGAAGTACACAAAGTCTACTTAGTTTTGACACAGACATTAATAAAAAAAAGTTCAGTATGTGAGTCAGGTGTTGATTCAGTTGATTAATCCGGTGGATGATTTTTTTAGACTGATTCAGAGTGATAAAGTATTTTTGAATGATTCATTAAAGTCCCCTGTGGTGAAAATCCAGCTTTTAATGTTGTTTATATGTATATGTGGTGTTTTTAATATGAATTTGCACATGGTTTGTCTTAAAGAATAAGTCGACAGGATTGCTGCGTATTTTCTCCTTAAAACTGCAGTGAACCAAAGACAGTCTCAAAAACACGGTTTGAAATCGCTGGTGTTTCTGACGTCACAAACTACCTTGTAACCAATCAGATCAACGTGTGATCGTCAACGAGTGGATCTCTGAAGCCTGGTTCACACGGCAGGATAATTAGGCCGATTTGAGCCCCGATTTACCCCTTCCGACAATCTTAAGTATGCTCCGATTATGGTTAAATAATCTGATGAGATATTCCTGCCGTGTGTGGCGTGTTAAAGCCTGTTTTATGCTTCTGCGTCGAATCGACGGCGTACCCCCGCAGACCCATCTGCGTCGCCGCGAACCCCTCAGCCGTAGCTCGACGTGCACCTCCAAAAAATTGTGACTACGCGTCGAGGCGACGCAGACCACAAGGGCTGTGATTGGTCAGATGCACCGCGATGCAACTCAACCTGACGCAGAACCATAAAACGGCCACGACGCCGTAGGAGTGACGACGTAGCTACGCCGTGGAGTTGACACAGAAGCATAATGAGGCCTTTAAGACTGCTCTCGTCTGCTCGGAAGGACGTCGGAACCGCTCCGATCTCAAATCGGGGATATCCAGCATGTTGGATTTTTTTGGCCCGATTTCTCCTCGTGCGTGGTGTCCCCCGGGGCACCAACGAGCATGCAGCCTGTGGACTGTGGCGTGTAGCCAATCAGAAAGCGAGGTGACGAGGCACAGAGGAAGCACCGGGAAACAAAATCAAAACGGCCGTCCATGCTCGCGTTGTCTCCACTTCTTTGACCATCGCCATTTCTTTTGATAACGTTTTTTTTTTTTTCGGTTAAAAACAAACTAAAAACTATCGCCACGGCATCCTCTTCGTCCGCCATGATTGTTTACTCTGAAGTCACGTTTGATCGCGCATGCGTCGTGGAAATCTCTTGAACTCTCGTCTCAGGCCCACAAGGAAGAAAAGGAATAGTCGAATAAAGTCGTTATTTTTGTTTTTTTCCCCGCACAAAAAGTATTCTCGTCGCTTTGTAAACTTATAGTTAGGGCTGGGCGATAAATCGATTTTATCGATTAACTCGAATGTGTAGTTTACGCCGATTTTTTTTTATGAAAATCGATTTTCTCTTTAACAACCGCCGACGCTCCCATCTGGGCTCCCGTAGTTCCGACCGGGCTCAGCGCTTGCCGTGATAGAGATACACAAACAACATGGCAAATGAGCAGGACCGCGACAGCAGAAGCACACCCGCCGACAACATTTAGGCTACAAGCTGAATCTGCAGGGCCGCCAACTCTCACGAATTCACTGTGAGAGACGCAATTCTGTCACTTTTTACACGCTCTCACGCCACACATCCATTTTCTCACGCAGAGAAAAATCGCGAAGCAAAGAGGACACTGACACCGACAGACAAGACAGAGCAGGTTACTATCGATATGAAACAGATTCTCAGCTCTCAGATTCTGTCAATTTTATTACAAAATTCAAGCAATAAACACCGTTTTGGCGCTTGTAAATGTGACGTGAAAGAACGCTGGCAGATCTCAGTTCAAGCGGCACGTGAATGAACATCTGTTAGGCTACTCTTTACTACCAACTTACCGAAATGTAATAAAATCGATCGATCAGTGTTTTTCAACCGCGGAAAGATGTCCATAAAACAGCTGGAGAACAACATATGTCACGTAACGTTACATTTACCTCAGGATGGCTTTTAATGACCCATAGAACGCATGTTAGTTAGACGCATTATAAAATAAAAAACGCATTATATTTAATTTCAGTTAGTAAATTAAACCTTATAAACCTTTAATAATACCAGCTGACAGGGCTCTCTGTATGTTTAAAGCATTAGGAGATTTTTTTTTTTTTTGGGAGAACAATTAACACATTAACGTATCTACTGTACATATTTATCCAAAGGAATTTATATTGAATAAAGATCAGAATCAAATCACAAGAATTGAATTGAAATTGGGAAATTTGTGTTAAGCAATAATAAAAACAGTACCATACCAGTAAACTTAATAAAATTATGTTTAGTTACCAAATAATTTGACAATCACAATACACTTATTGTGATGCAAGTTTTTTTTGTTTTTTACACATCCCCCCCAATCCCAATCCACCTATTTTATTTTATGTTACATTTTCATCGTTTTCAAAGACAGGGCCTGTCCTCTTGTCTTTTTGGCTTGTTGTTTTTGATTGCACTTTAATGGAGATCAAATCCCAGAAGGGAATATTAAAACAAAATAAAGTTAAAACTTGTTTTGAACAATTTCTTTGTCATCTGCAGATTGATTTTAAGTAGGGGGAGAAAAAAAACGATTTAAATCGTAAATCGGATTTTTTGTGAAAAAATCGGGGATTTTTTTTTTAGGCCATATCGCCCAGCCCTACTTATAGTTGAGCCACTGTAGTCACATGGAATATTGAAACATATTCTTTAATGACTTTCTGGGCCGTCAAGTTTCATTCCCTTAGGCAGCCTATGTAGCAGTGATCCACCTCTCAGATTCAATCAAAAATATCTTCATTTGTGTTCCGAAGATGAACGAAGGTCTTACGGGGTTGGTACAGCATGGGGGTGAGTAATTAATGACTTAATTTTCATTTTTGGGTGAACTAACCCTTTAACTAAAGTAGTTAACTAATGTTAACTAATGAAACTTGTAAAGTGTTGCCATGTTATTTTAGCTATGGAAAACATTAAAATATATTACAAAAAAAATACTGTTTTTGTTCAATTGTATTTAGGACCAATTTAGGAGCTTCTCCATTGCTCAAACAGAAGATAGGTGTAGGAAACACTGGTCGCTGAAAAACATCTAGCTCAAGGCAACAAAAACAAACCACAAAAGCTTTCTATTATCATCAATTTCAAGGAGGACTCGCACACATACTTAGCAGACAGTAAATATTGTCCTTCTCACATCATGGCTGCGGGCCAGTTTTCCCTCATTTCTCCAGTTCTGTGTTTTTGCAGAGTGCACTGATGACATCACCTCGGGCAGATCGATTCGTGAACGCACTTCCAGTCGGGCCATTAAAGTGCACTGAGTGTGCCGGGCTATAAGGTTCTTGGGCTAAAGAGCACGCGGGTTTCATGGAAAACGCAGTTGCCTAGGAAATAAATGCCAAAGATGTCATCCACGAGGCCAGAAATAAATATATAAATAAAACGCTCTGAATAATAACAGTGGAGACGTATCTTAAGATGCACATTGGAGCTCAAGTAATAGCAAATAAAGCCTGCATGCTCTGACGTGAGGAATGCTAATGAGGCGGACTATCAAGCGAGCGCCGTTGAGAAGACATGAATGATGGGATGCGTTCTGAAGGGGCCGTTTCCATTCAGACCACTGGTGCAATGGGAGCTGGGATACGCTCTGGATGCAGCTGTCCACTTTCATATTGAAATGAAGCAGGTTTGAGTGTAATAGCTCAAAGGAGACCATCACGCGCTCTCTCTCTCCCGGCTATGTGTAAGAGATAAGATTGCCTGCTTCTTTCATATCTCTCTTCCTGAGCACCTTTGCGGCAGCTTAACTCAGGCTAAATGAACTGAACCCTTGCCCATTAGAGACCTGGTGCTTTTTAATATTGAGACGAGCACAAGCCTCTGAAACATGAGCTCTGAACTCTTTTCATATCAGGAAATTATCTTCTCGTGTTTCAGCGACGGGTGTTTATGACTCATACAGGATTGTTTGAGCTTATCAACTGACAATTAATCCGGCTTTCAGTCATCTGAAGCAACTGGCTCAATCTTAAGGGTGTAACAATATATCGTGTCACAATATATCACAATACAAAACTGCAACAATATGTATTGTGTATAGTTCACCCAAAATAAAAATTTCTGTGCGAGAAAAAAAGTGTCAGTACTACATTAAACTACTATATATAATGTTGAATATAATTTATTATAATAAATTGGGGGAATGTTTGTGTATAAAGTGGCCTAAATTATTTAAAATATATCTAGTCAGTGACAGAGTGCTAGAATATTGTGATTCTGGTGTCTCTATTGTCCTGTGCACTGGGTTTCCAGCACTAAGTTGCCTATTCATTTACACACACAATGTAATATCAAATATAGCATTTTAATCAACAGTACATTTTTTGTTAAGATTTTATCATATGTCTTGGAGTATCGCAATAATATCGTATTGTGAGTTCAGAATCGACATGAGGGTATTATTACAGCCCTACTCAATGTCATCAGTGTTTCTCTATAAATAAAGACAGTATTCACTGTAGACACTTTGACTGAGAGTTTAAGTGCAACATGACAACATGCACCATTCAGTCTCTCTGTATCAGGGTTATTATGCTGCTCTGTATCACCACAACCCATTATCACATCAACGAATTGGTAACTGCATTGCAACTGTGAGGTATTGTTAGACTTATTCACTTCTAAATACTTCACAATCAACAAAGTAGAGGCTTAAAGGAGTTTGTCTGTATTATTAGGAACAATAACACATCTAAGCCTGAAATGCACTAAAAAAAGCATTTTTTATTTTTAAGTATTTTACTTGCATTATCATTAAAAAGTAGACTTGTTCTGCTTAGTGTGAAATTCAGTTAAAGAAATTCCTTTTTAAAAGCAATTTTCTATAATGTAGTTTAAATGGAAGTCTTCCATTTATAAATGTTTAAATATACACTACATTTCAAAGGTTTGGGGTTGGAAAGATTTTTTTATGTTTTTAAAAGTCTCTTCTGCTCATCAAGGCATTTATTTGATCAATACAGTAAAAAAGTAAAATATTATTGCAATTTAAAAGAACTGTTTTCTATGTGAATATATTTTTTAAAAAAATGTCTTCCTGTGATCAAAGCTGACTTTTCAGCATCATTACTCCAGTCTTCAGTGTTGAAAACAGTTGTTCTGCTTCACATTTATGTGGAAACCACGATACAATTTTTCAGGAATCTTTGATGAAAAGAAAGATCAGAGAGCAGAATATTTTGTAATATCATTAAATTCTTTCAAAAACTACCCCAAATTTTTGAATGATAGTGTATGCTTAAAAATATGTAACTTTATCACTGCAAGTGCAATTTTGAATTATGAATTATCTTACTATAAATGTATTTAAAATTTAAATGTTTTATTTTAATTACAATTTATTTTACTTTTGTTAATCTACAAACTGAGGGTTGAAATTATGATCTGTGATAATAAACATGCCACAGATTTTGTTGATAGAGCTTAAGATTTATTTAACCCAGAATATTTCCTTTAATATTAAAAAAATAATCAAGTAACATTGCATTGCGGTTTACGATTATCTCTCTTTCTCGCTCTCTCTGCTCGATCAATCCGATCCTTTTCTTATCCTCTTTTCTATGAACCGTAAGTGGAGAAGCAGCAGCGAGAGAGCCGTAGAGAACATCCCCGATCGCTGTCGATCTCAATACACGAAACGTACAGTGAATATTCAGCCGGTGCAACAGGCTGTCAACATGATTTATTGGCAATCGCAGAACAAATCAAACAGGGACACATGCTAAACTGAAATAGACCTCACTTGAACAGCATACAGAAGTGTTTCTGCACAAACTGAGCTGCATTAAAAACAAAGACATTTTATATGAAGAACACATTCAATTGTGTCAGTAAAGACATTAATAATGTTATAAAATATTCTATTTCAAATAAATGCTGTTATTTTGAACTTTTTTGATCAGGGTTTCCACAAAAAACTGTTTTCAACACTGATAATAATCATAAATGTTTCTTGAGCATCAAATCATCATATTATAGTGATTTCTGAAGGATCATGTGACACTGAAGACTGGAGTAATGATACTGAAAATTCAGCTTTGATCACAGGAAGAAATTACACTTTACTATATATTCACGTAGAAAACGGTTATTTTAAAATTGCAATAATATTTCACTATATTACTGTATTTACTGTATTTTTGATCAAATAAATGCAGAGACTTCTGAATGGTAGTTTAAGTCAGTGGACTTTTTTTTCTTATTTTATCTTCCATCAGACAAAATTCTTCAGCCCAAGTACTCAGAGAAAACATTTAGCAGAAGAGATAACAGCCAAAATGTAATAAAGAGGGTTTGAGGTTTTGAAAAATCCCAACAATACTGAAGATGATCACCAAGAGGTTGGGAAATGTCAGTGTCTGCAACAAGCCAGAACGTGTCTCACAAGTGTGCGCACTAAAAGAGCATCAACACACACATGCTGTGATCTGGGGCTTCGTGTGGCACAGAAGCATTAGAGATTAGACTAGCACTAATTAAATATCTCTAGAATGAGTCACACAAAACACACAAACAAAAGCCTGACTAATTCATCTAGTCTCTTACAATGCCAGCTAGTTTTGTGTCAACATTTGGCTCTCAAATTAAACACAGACGATCCGTGTTACTAATTCTCACAATCAGCCTTTAAAGTGCTCTAAAATGCATTTTTTTCATGTGAAAGTCAGTCGAATGTGCCAGGAGCCAGATGTCTCGTGCAATGACTACACGCCATGTGTGGCGTCTTCTCAAGCCAGGCCTGAGTCATCCTGGAAATGCCAACCAAAAGTGTTTCATGTGGTCTTTACAGGCAAAAGTGCTTTAATTCGTGAGAAACACACAACATAACACTGTGCACCACAGTGAAGCCTACTGGTGAGAAAACATGAGCTTTGTGCTGAGGGTTTTATGAGCGATCATAGCCGGGATTATATCAGTTGGTGGTTGTAAAATAATGGCAGTGTGTCTCTTTGTGTTTGTGTACCGTGTGTGTGAGTCATTTTCCGTTTGTTCGGCCATGCCGACATTAACTTCTGCTTTCTGATGTCAGATCTGAAAGTTACCACAGAATCAGAAAGTGTGGAGTCAGTAAGATTTTTTTAATTAATACTTTTATTTAGCAAGGATGCATAAAATTGACAGTAAAGACCTTTATAATGTTACAAAAGATTTCTGAACTTTCTATTTACCAAAGAATCCTGAATAAAATTAATCATGGTTTCCACAAAAAATATGAAGCAGCTGTTTTCAACACTGATCATAATCAGAATTATCATTTATCAAAATCATATAATTTAATCATTTCTTGAGCATCAAATCATCATACTAGAATGATTTCTGAAGGATCATGTGACACTGAAGACTGGAGTAATGATGCTGAAAAGAATAATACACAAGAATAATTCACTGTATTACTGTTTTTACTGTATTTATCAAATAAATGCAGCCTTGATGAGCATAAGAGACTTCTTTCCGACCACAAACTTTTGAACCATAGTGGGAACAAATTTTGTTATGCATTCACTCTTAAAGTCAGAGCCTACGTTCTCAGAAAACAAGCCTTCTGACATGAAATACTGAAGCAAATTTAATACCAACGAGAAAAAGGTTCAGGTTTGTCCAAGGGAAGCTGCGCCAGGAACATCAATGCCCTGAGAGTTAAAGGAGTAATAAACTACAGCACAAATACATGCTGCAAATTAAAGCAGAGGAGAAACCGACGCCTCTCAGGAGACACACTCCTTTAAAGGCCGACTTAAACATCAAACGCTATCGCACACAGTATCGGAGACGCGTGACCGTTTCAAAGGCCTGCAGTGAGGATGATTGAGTCTGTGATCTGCCGCTCAAACAGATGTAGAACAGGGTTGCTTTTCATTCTGTACGAGAGGGAAGTTTAAAGCTTGTCTTAATAATAATGGCTTATGACTTACCGTTGAGATTACTGTATTAGTAAACACAAAGGCACAATAAAAAAATACAATAATGATCATCTCTTGGTTTGCATATTGAATTACTTACTGCGGTAACATTCTCATTTTCCACTAGATATTTTCCTCATCAGCAATTTCGATTTCGGCACGCTCTGCAGCAGCTGACCACTAAGGAGCGAATGTACAGTGACGTGACATCACTGCCAGATTCAAACTGTGCTTTCGCGCTATGGCGGACGCTGAGCCAAAGACGGATGCGCTCAGCGCTTGCCATAGGCTATATCACAACTGTTCAGTGTTTTCAACCACATAATGTTTATTTTAGGTTTCAGACATTTAAATGCATATAATTTATAGCAAAACAATACATTTATAGTTTGTAAAATACACAATGGTGTCTATGGAAGCAGCAATAAACCATTTAAATATATTTGCCGACGGTTTTTATTCATATCAGACACGCAGTATAAATAACTATAAAGTCAACTCTATTTTTCTCCCAGTTCACCGGCCATTTTCATGTATTTCGGGAGAAACTGATTAATTCACGCGCTGTAATAAATCCAACAGACAGGAATCTCTGAACTGCGGCACAAACAAACATGACGGCGCCCATCTCACGTTACAGATCAAGATGGTGTTTTTTAAACACCAAAACAAACTCACTTACACATATTTGAGAATCGGAATAAAAGGTAGTTGATGACATGGTAAGCAAGTTTGTTAATATTTATAAATAAAAGCGCTTCATCTTTCATACAGCGCTATTTTGGCTGTGGTGAATCACGTACCAAGCATGAAGCGTTACCATGGAAACGTGTGTGTGGGGGGGGGGGGGGGGGAACGCGATGCCGGCTAAACATCGTGATGTCTGTCAGTCATCACGATGGACGATGATATCGTCCATCAGCCCAACCCTAGGTGAGACACAGAAAGCCTCTCCAGGACCACATCTGTCAATCAAACAAATGTGTCTGTTAAGCAATTAAAGCTGAGAACACCATTTATGACAAACGGCTCACACAAGACTTCATCTGAGAATCAACGAGCTAGAAACAAAAGGAAGCATATGAATTAGGTTTGAACTGGAGCTGCTGTCAGTCTGTTAGGAACGTTTTTCCCTAATGGATGGTGATTAATACAGAAACAGCAGGTCTCATGAGACGCAACACAGAATCAAAACTCACGAGTACAGTACGATCTCGTCCTGCTCTCTGAGCTGCAGGTACATTAGTGTTGATTTTAGTTGAGTTCAGTGTGGATTCAGTTCTGTTGTAAAGATCATCAATAATTCAATTAGTTCATTTCACCTATAAAGCCGTTCTGCAAGAAATTATGTCATTGTCCAGCTCAGTTCAGTCTTCATACAACAGCACCAGTACAGTCAGATCAATAATAATGTTGAATATTAATATGTGAATAATATGTTGAATATTTAATGTGACGATATCTTCTCTTCCAGTGTACCGGTAACCGCTGATAACCGGCTCCAGTGAGTGCTTGTGTGAAGATCATCAAATGTTTCTATTTACAACGTGCTTTTGACGACTTGAGCTTTTTAGCCAATCACAGACAATCTGTTGAGCGTGTGAACGCAATAGCCAATCAGATGTGGTTAAAGGAGAACTCCGGTCAATTTTAACATTGAGCTCATTTTTTTGTAAATTTGGAGTGCTGTCAGTACAGGGTACAACGACAAAAATCGGTGTTGCCTACACCGTGTTATCCTCTTTTTTAAATTTGGCACCCTGTTGACTTGAATGGGTCAAATTTTAAACCTGCTTTTAGCCTCTTAACATCCTTGATGTGTCATTACAAGTGCACAGCCATGTGAGTGAACACGGTGAATCTGACTGCAGTAGATGTGAAAGATATGAATAAAAGATGTTAATTCAGCCAGCTCACATACCTCCATTTACTTCCTGTTTTCGGTCAAAGTCCACAGTAGTCGATTGTCGAGTGCGCGATCATTGGTAACTAAGCAATGGTAATTTACCAATAATCGCGCGCGCGCACTCGACAATCGCCAATTACGAATTCAGGAATTGATGCATATAAAAATGAAAAGGTCTCACGAAACACCGAGCCCCTTCCTACGTCTTTTCAGCGGTTAGATGATAGTAATCGATCGACAGAGGAAAATGATTATAAAATGCAGAAGGTAAGGAGTGTGAGATTTCTGATTTTTGTTACAACTATAAACTTTGATAACGGAAAATCTGTATCAGCGTATTATAATACTCTAATCTTTTAAAATGTAATGCATACATTTGAATGTATAATGATTTTTAAAAGATAGAACGATGATGCTGATAGAAAGATGATAATAGATAGATAGATAGATATAATATAATTCAAATGTAAATAGATAGATTTATACACTCCTAATCAATGCTGGGTTGTTTAATCTCAAATTTGGGTCAAATATGGACAAACCCAAATGTTGGGTTAAAAATGTAATATAATATAACGTAATATATAATAAAATGTAATACATAATATATTTATATAATATATAATATATTTATATAATTATATTTATACTGTATAATATATATAGTATAAATATAAAAATGTTTTTATATAATATATTACAGGTATTTCTGCTGCAACCCAGAAAGCCTTTGCTAGCCTTGGTCCATTAAAACCACTATTCATCAGCATACATTGATTAATCCCATGGCATGTAGCAAAAAAAAATAAAAAAAGGTGCGACCAAATCATATGTTGGTGCGACCAACTGAGAAAGTTGGTAGCACCAGTGCAACCAGTGGAAAAGTTACTCTGGAGCCCTGGTTTACTGTTAAATACCGTGTTTGTGGATATCTGCTCAAACATAGATGTTTGAGTTTGGTTCTGAGTCACGCTGTGCGTTTGGAAAGCAAAACACGCCACACATTAGGCTTCACGCCAAACTCATCTCATTTCATAACGAATAGAAATATTTGAAGTAACATATGATAAACAATATATGTTTGTCTAGTGTAGTGTTACCGAAAAGTGTTAATTTTTAACGATTTATAGGCTGCCTGCTATCTAGGCTATTGTTATTATTTTATGCAGCCTTACACATGCCTATATACAAGGCACAACAAACTGGGTGTTCGTATATATATTTACAAAATACATTAACATATATACACTGCCGTTCAAAAGTTTGGGGTCGGTAAGATTTTAATGTTTTTAAAAGAAGTCACTTCTGCTCACCAAGGCTGTATTTATTTGATTAAAAATACAAAACAAACCAAGTAATATTGTGAAATATTATTTCAATGTAAAACAGCTGTTTTCTATGTGAATATATAGTAAAGTGTAATTTATTCCCGTGATCAAAGCTGAATTTTCAGCATCATTACTCCAGTCTTCAGTGTCACATGATCCTTCAGAAATCAGTATATGATGATGTGTTTGTGTCAAAAAGCCCCGAAGCTAACAATCTTCTAGTGTAAGTTGTACAACTACCTCAAGATACGATACACGTTACAATATGTCATGAATTAATGCATTGCATGACAACATTGAATCCAGACCTTAAATTCATTGAAAGTCTTTGTAGAGGAGCCAATTCATGTGTGAAAATGATTCTTCATGCTCCTCACAACCATTCTTTCACAATCTGAGCCTGATGAATCTTGGCTTTGTCATCCTGGAATATGGCCATGATGTGTCGTCCTACATGGTTGTTTTAGAAATTGAAAGCTAAACACTCCATCAATTAGGATTAAAAGAACTGTTCCTAAACATATATCATGCTAGAAACATATTAATCATGCAATAATGATTACGATTCATTGATTCAATCATTGACTCTTAAGCATTTGCCTATTTAAATCCAAAAAATTTTACTTTTTTTTGGCCGGGAAGTCTATATACAGTAAATAACATCTCTTCAACATTAACTCAGATTAGGGTTACGTTTCAACACAGGGATTGAGAAAAATAGGTAAATTCGACAAATAATCTAATGAGATCAGAAAAGTAATCATAAACGTATGGCTCACTAGCATAAAATGCCCAGTTTGTGGTGAAAGTTGAAGGATTAGTTCACTTCAGAATTAAAATCTTTTATGTTAGATTAAAATATTTTATATATTTTAATTCTATATTATTAATTCTTTTAATCGTTTTTATTTAAAAAATTAAAACAATTATATACTTTTAACCACAAATGCTCGTCTTGCACTAGCTCTGCGATGCGCCACACATTATGCAATTACGTTGAAAGGTCACGCGTGACTAGGGGTGTCACGATTCTCCAAATCCTCGATTCGATTAAATTTTCAATTCTAAGGGCACGGTTCGATTCGATTCTTGATTTTAACATTTATTTTTTTAAAAGCCGAAACCGGCCAATCAGGATGCTCGCTGTCTTACATGCGCTTCATGAGGCACACACGCAAAGTCTCTTGCTCTCTCCCTCTCTGCCGTGCGTGCGCTATACGGTTTAGAGCACAGTTTTTTCAAAAGCCGAAACCGGCCAATCAGGATGCTCGCTGTCTTACATGCGCTTCATGAGGCACACACGCAAAGTCTCTTGCTCTCTCCCTCTCTGCCGTGCGTGCGCTATACGGTTTAGAGCACAGTTTTTTTCTGTCTCGCATGTGCGCTCTTGCTCGCTCACTCTAGATTCCGGGAGATTTTAATTAATTTGCGGGCATCAGGGAAACGCTATCAATATGCGGGAGACTCCCGGAACTTCCGCGAGACTTGTGATGTCTGCAAACTGTGGCTTTTTTTGAAGCGCGAACGTTGTCAACTAGAGGCTCAAATTTTTTCGGGAATCCGACGGGTCACGGGATTCCCGTGGGATTCCTGCAGGATGGGAGTCATCTTTGCTATTAATCACGGGATTTGGACCGTACAGGATAAATGGTTAACGGGAGCAGACGGGAGCGGGAATCAACCAATAGCAAAGAAGACAAAACAAGAAAAAAGTAAATGCACCATTTTGTAGTTTCCTTTTAATACGCCTACAATGTAACGCAATTAAAAATAACTACACAACCCAGCCGTCCCAGAAGCCATCAGTGCTTTTTGTCACGGCTTACCGCCGGATTTCAAAGAGCAGTGATGGAGGGAGCTAACAGCCGCGGAGAAGTCGATGTGGCAAAAAATGATTTACAGCGCAAAGTCAGGAGTAATGGAACTCATTAATCAAGAGCATAATTGATGAAAATCGTTAACATGTAATTAAAAAAAACTATAAATGTAAACTATAAATGTATTGTTTACTCAACAAGAAATGAGTAAAATGCAGCTTTATGTGCTGATTGGGTTTATTAAATTATTGTAGACATGGTGTGAACTATGTACTGTTTTTCTTTTATTAGCTGTCTTCCATTTTCTGGAGAAAATCTAGAAACATGGGCTCTGCAGCTGGTCTAAAACAGGATGGCTAGCAGATTAAATCAAATTCTATGTATTAACTAAACACTAATTGAAGAAAAAAATATATGGGAGTGGTACAGGAGCGGGGGTCAGTTTAAACAGGAGCGGGATGGGAGTGGGAGTCAATTTACCAGGAGCGGGATGGGATGGGATTATTTTTTAAACTTTGGTCTGGGACAAGATTTCTTTCTATTGGAGTGGGACGGGACAGGAGTGAAAATCCACTCCCGTGTCATCCTCTATTGTCAACATAACTCACTGGAAATCCCAAAAACTTCCAGACATGCGACTTCAATAAAAGAGGAGGGGGTTCAAGTTCTATCGATGGGTCTGCTGGATCTGCAGTTGCCATGCTATCTTTTGAATGGCTGTGGCTAAGTTAGAGGAGTTTGACCATAAATTCGCAGAACTTCAACACGCGTGTTTTTTTCCGCTTGGCACACCGACCGGACGTGACATGGGGGCGTGGCAGCATCGACGATTCCTTTTTTTAATTCGAAGTTCGAGATTGTGAATTAATTTCGGTCGATTTCGATTTGAAATCGAAATCATGACACCCTTACGCGTGACTTAGGCAGAAGTACAGACCAAGTGTTTACAAAGCGAACATGGAAAGACTAAGTCAAACGCCATTTACAAAAAAAAAAAAAAGTAAAACAACGATGTCAGACGATTTTGAAGTTGGAGGAGAAAATAAGATGTTTTTCACCCCTTCATTTTCCGCCTACGTCACGCGTGACCTTTCCAACGTGATTACGTAATGTGTGGCAGATCGCAGTTAGTCCAAGATACTTAAAAAGTATATAAATGTTTATTTTTTTATAAAATGACCGATGGTTTGCCTTGATCAGACTCTTATTCCTCGGCTGGGATCGTGTCGAGACTTTGAAGCTGCATTGAAACTCACATTTAGACCTTCAATCTGTTGGAACCATTGAAGTCACTATATGGAGAATTTTTTTTTTTTTTTTGACTTTTTCAACTGAAGAAAGAAAGACATGAACATCTTGGATGACGTGGGGGAGAGTAAATTATTAGGACATTTTAATTCTGAAGTGAACTTATCCTTTAACCCATCAGTCAGTCATATTTGTGACCCGTCACAGTAACCAGGGACACAAGTCGGCAGCACAACTTTCGAGCAAAATGAGAAAGAAGAGTTTTTTTTCAAAATTGGTGATTTTCCATTTTTTGGAGAATCTGTTAATTGAAATCAAGAAGAAGCCTCTCCATGTTTGAGATAGCAGTATTGGTATATTTAAAAGCTTACATTTTGAGGTTGAAATCGGCTTGTTTTCGGAGATTCTAGCATGCAGTAGGGGCGTGGCGTGTCATTGTCTGTGTATTTCCATACTGAATAACCCGGCGCTTTTGCCCCCGCCCTCCAAGTGAACCGCATGGCTACTTATTATGCTGTGCTCTGGCCGGCTCTATCTGATATCAAAATTCAATGAAGATGGATGCCGCAAAGATTGTCGCAGACGAGCTGAACCGTCTGGCAGTTACACCGAAAATGTTTTCGCCGCACTTCGTGGGCTCGGGAAACTGAACCGGAGGTATGGGTGCGGCGCGCGCGCCCTCGGTGCTTGAATACGGCGGCTCGGCTCGCTGACAGCGGTGGCTGACTGTTTCATATGTGACGTCCCGATTGCTTTGAATGGGGAACGTTTTGTGAACAGGGAACAGAGTTAATGGACTGGCAACAATCTCCATAGAACATGAACTGGCACAGAGAATCGAAATAGAGGATGCAGTTAAGACCTTTGCTGCGATGAAGGCCTGCCGTGCGTGTTTCTGAAATGTAAGTTAAGCTTCATTTGCTCTTTAGTCGTTATTTAAGATGCTGAACCTGCTGATGATATAATGTACTTGCGGACATTTCATTTGTGTTTGTATACGCACATAAGAAAGTGGTGTAAAGAGATTTGCAACAGTAATTTGAGGAGGTGAAATGTGATTATTTGGAAAATTCCAGAAATGACTGCTTAAAGAAAAATGCCAGCAGGCATTTGCCTCCTGCATAAACTTTAATATTGTTGATATTTTGGGCACACGAGCGTTGCGCACTATTTGCGTTATATGTAGGCCTATGGCTTATTGGTCTTTGTGTGTTGTTGCTGGTTTTGCGTTATATGTATATGGCATATTGGTCTTTGTGTGTTGTTGCTGGTTTTGCGTTATATGTACATGGCATATTGGTCTTTGTGTGTTGTTGCTGGTTTTGCGTTATATGCAGGCTATATGGCATATTGGTCTTTGTGTGTTGTTGCTGGTTTTGCGTTATATGTACAGTATATGGCATATTGGTCTTTGTGTGTTGTTGCTGGTTTTGCGTTATAGGCAGGCTATATGGCATATTGGTCTTTGTGTGTTGTTGCTGGTTTTGCGTTATATGCTGGCTATATGGCATATTGGTCTTTGTGTGTTGTTGCTGGTACGTTGCAAATAGAGGGGCAGCACAATTGTTTTTCGCCTAGTGCGGCAGAAGTGCACTCATTCGAAGTGCAAAAAAAGCTGTAAAGCACATGGAGGAGCTTT
>NW_027508866.1:35832500-35892500 GCF_051911475.1 Siphateles boraxobius
CTAACATCATTGTAATAAAAAACTAGAATAGACAATGCAAGAATAAAAATAGTGCAATAATTAGTAATAAATTAGGACATAAATAGTCAAATATTATTGCACATAAAATGTCTAAATAATACTGTAATTTGATTCGAAAGGGGTAGTGTTCAAATATAATCGTGTGTGCGTGTGTGTGTGTGTGTGAGAGACACACCTAATGATGCAAGCAGTAAAACATTGTAGCTTCAGTGCCGGTGTGGTTTCATGAGTTCATTAGGTTCACCATGGCTAGATGCCATCATGTATGAAAGCAAGAGGACAATATTCCAAAACGCCAGCTTGCATCACCCAGCTGTGATAAAGTCACATGACAGTGTGCTGACGCCTACATCATTACTATAGCAACCAATGCATCCCAGAAGATAACTATACCGCCTGAACAAACAACCACTTGATTCGATCGCATGCGAGTGACAGTGTGGAAAGACCGGATTTGAAAAACAATGTACAGAATGAAAGAATCCAAAAGACAAAAGCCTTCAGGATGAAGTCTTTGACGCCATCTTGTGTTAAAGGAGTAGTTCCCTTTTAAAAAAACTTTTGCTGATAATTTACTCACCCCCATGTCATCCAAGATATCCATTTCTTTCTTTCTTCAGTCGAAAAGAAATTAAGGTTTTTGATGAAAACATTCCAGGATTTTTCTCCATATAATGGACTTCAATGGGACCCAAACGGTTCAAGGTCCAAATGACAGCTTCAGTGCAGCTTCATTAGTTTTTTTTTAAAGTGAACTCATTCTTTAACAGCAGACACTGACGCCTCAGTAAAATCCTAAAACGATGTATACATTTGCTTTGTATATTGCATAAACAGTCTTGACAACAGCCTACATTAAATACATGTATATAGTGTGTGCTGTAGCAAAACACAGGAAAAACTGAAATATCTGGCTGCAGTTCCCTACATGACCAACAGAGAACAGACTGGGATCATGAATCGAGATATGTTCTCCAATTCGATTGGTTTATGAAAAGGTTACACATACCTGATGCAGTTCTGGCCTAGACAGCACAAACTATGCGTGTGATAGTAAGAAAAATATCCAGTCTGCAGTTCATTTTTACAGCAGGTTGCAATGACACGCTGCATTGCAAAAGCATCACTTTACCACAGTATGTATGATTAGATATGAACACAAACCCTTTAAGTATTTTAATTAAGACATTATTATTAAGTAGTTTTGATACTTGAATACTAGATTTTAATTTATATCAGTTTTTACTAGATGCTTGTGAACAACGAACAGCATTACTATGCGGTTTCTCCGGTGTTTTGGTGTCAGAAAGGCCCTGATTTCTAAGTCCCTTTGGATAAAAGCTCTGCTAAATCAATAATTGTGAATGCAAATGCAAGTCTCTATGATATTCTGGTCAGTTTTATCCATTATCAGGTCTCATCATTCAGAAAAGTACCAGCACATTTCTTGTAGGGGTTTGTTATAGGGGTGTAACGATACACTCATGTCACGATTCAATACATATCACGATACTGAACTCACAATACGATATTATTGTGACAATGAAAGAAGAGTTTTTTTTTTTACTGTTGATTAAAATGCTAAATTTGGTTTTACATTTATTTTAAATTTGGTTCATCTAAATGAACACCAGAATAAAAGTCTACATGATTCTGAAAATACAGATTTATTTTAGAAGAATATGCTTGCACTCTGTCACTGACAAGACATATTTAAAATAATATAGGCCACTTTTTACTGGTAACATCAGACATTTGGTATATTCCCCATTGCATTATTGTACATTCTATTCAACATTATATAGAATTTAATGTAGAAATGGCACTAAAACTCTGAGAACTTGAATTTTTTCCACACACAGAAATTGTATTATGGGTGAATTATACACAAAACATATTGTCACTATCCACGATAAATATTGAGCATTTTTGTATTGCGATATATTGTGTCACGATATATTGTTACACCCCTAGTTTGTTCATATCACTCCACTCGTAAAAATAAAGGTTCTTAATTTGAAGAACCTTTAACATCAGTGGAACCTTTCCATCGGGCAAAAGGTTCTTTAGAGTTTTAAAATGTTCTTCACACTATAAAAAATGTTTGTTTTTTTAAGAACTGTTCACTGAAAGGTTAATTGGGGACCCAAAAATGGTAATTCTGACATCGCTACGAAAGAGAGGCTTTATTTTAAAGAGTGTTCCCCGAAGGTGTGACGAGTGCTCTGTGCGCTTGCATTAATATCTATTGTATTTCTCGAATACAAAAGGGAAAATACATTTTAATGAACGTACTGTATGCAAAGTAAATCAATAAAGCTGCTGTTTCTGAACGTGTCTGCAGTGAGTCTGAATCCAGCACGCTGTTTCTGTAAAGTGCTATTGATGTGCATGACTCACGGCCCAGATTCGTGAAATTGCTGTGCCTGTGGAAGCACGGGTCTTTTATTTGAGAGCGGACTGATTGAATCTCACAAGGCATAAAAGCATTGCCAGATTATTCATAAAGGGACATATCTAGCAGATTCTTTTGTAGTCGCCATCAACACAACGCTGCATGCACTGAGAGCTCTTCTGGTACGAATGCGTCAAAGCATTCACATTTAAAACTAATTACAATGACTGAGAAGGAGGGCCTGTGGCGGCACTTTAAATGCAGTTTTAAGCAACACTATAAATTAAAGAATTAAATTAATACATAGGCATGAATTATTGATTTGAATTTAAATTGTTTATTTCTAATATGATCTACAATCAAAATTCTCTCTCATCTAGCTTTTTGTATCTCTCTTGTTTAGACTAGTCATCGATCAAAAGTTTTACACTACCGTTCAAAAGTTTGAGGTCAGCAAGATTTTAAAATGTTTTTGAAAGAAGCTGCTTCATCTCTGCATTTATTTGATCAAAAATATAGTAAAATATTGTGTAATTTTATTACAAGTTAAAATAACCATTTTCTATTTGAATTTATTATGAAATGCAATTCGTTCCCGTGATCAAGGCTGAATTTCAGCATCATTACTCCAGTCTTCAGTGTCACATGATCCTTCAGAAATCATTCTAATATGATAATTTGATTAATTTAAGGCGTCCTTGCTAAATAAAAGTATTAGTTTCTTTAAAATGAAAATGATTACTGATCCCAAACTTCCCCCCCCCCCAAAAAAAAAACACCGTAACGGAGATTCAATCGCAAATTTATTAACAGTCTGACAGTCATAAACAGGACTCAGGCCTGTCTGAAAACATTTTTTTTACTTAATGTTTTAAACAGCAGGTTATCAATTTAATCTAACGTTATATAAAGTGCCACTAAGCTACATGGAAAAAACTGCATCGGAACAGCACGGCACAAACAATAACGTGACGGCTTAAACAGCAGGAGTAAGGCCTATAGCCTAGCCTCATTTCTTATTTCAATTCATTTCTTAATATTGTTTGCTAGAAACACCAATTTATCAACTTGATCTGGGTCAAGTGCGGCTCTCTTTTTATTGTCGATGTTCCCTGCGGTGGAGAACACGCACTCAGTGCGCGCACACGTGCCTGGCACACACAGATTTGCGCGTCAATGTTGAGAGAAGTGGTATACGGTGTAGCTGTAGAACCCAAAATATTTCCAGACTCGACTTTTTAGATGAGTTGAGGTCGTAATTCTCCGCTCGGGCTGTCGTTCTGTGCGTTATCTTCCATTTTCAAAACAGGGAGGCTATTATTCGCTTGATTTGGTCATGGGCTTACGCTACAATACGTTTAGAGCGCCCGCTCCTGGATGAGATGGCAAACAATAATAAAAAACAAAAAACGGTCTAATCATAGACTGTAAAAATGCGCTAAACATGGCACTTTAAAAACCGGATAGTTTATTTATAGTTCGAATACGGATATTTCACGTCATGTTCGAATGCATATTCGAATATCGAATAAAAAGTGACAGCCCTATTCAATAACCATTTTGACAAGCAATACGGCACCAAAAACCTGAATTATGTTAGCATTAGTCTGACAAGAGAGAGACATGAAACTGGCACCTTAAAAAAATTGACTAGAATATTGCAATTAACCAATTACAATCATGTATTCCAGAGAGTAGAGTAATAAGCCTATTTATTTTGCTATCCTAACTAGTATATATGATTATAAAATGTGACTCAAACCTAAACCCTTCAGATATGTAAATATCAACACTGAATGTTATGTTAATCAACAGCAGGCTAAAAATGCATGAAAAGGGAGTGATTTTAGATTTAAATATGATCCGTGCAACCGGCCATGAAACACAGCATTGGCCTTATTAACACCCGTGTTTCATCCTGAGTGAGAACATATAGCTTTCCTGAGGTCTGTCTGACGGGAACGGTCTCACGGATACATCGGCAGGACTTACCTTCAGTCTCATTAAGAGCCTGCGTGAAGGAAATGCACAATTCACTGCTTCCATTTTGAGCCGCATTTACACGTCTGCGATTTTAGCAATGTCAGCTGTGATGGGAACACGGGGCTCATTAAACACTACTGAAGGTAGTTGACACATAAGCTGCTTTCATCGGCACAACTTTCCTGACCTTTGACAGCATGTAGGTTGTGTATGCACTATTAATTTTGTGACGAATTTAGGCATCAAATTCTTACACTGCGAGTTGCACTGACGAAATTGCTGCCTCGTATGTATGAAATTCAGTATGCAAATTAATAAATGAGCTTAAGTAACAACCACAGGCGAGGCAGCAATGCAGCTCACTTAAGCAAATGCTATCTTAAAGTGTAAATTGCAATTTGGATTTTTCACGAAGATAATGCAATGTGCTTACTAAACATAAAGATAAGAACCGCCTACCATTGTTTTGTATTTTTTTATACCAAAATGCTGAATATAATAAGAAATGTTGCAACGTTTCACAGTGGTTTTAAGAACGCCCCCTTCCCTTCCACTAGGCTGTGCGTGACGTCATAACAGGGACTCTAAGCTTTTACTGTCAATGCTCCAAGCCTAGAGTTACGTTATATTGGAGACCTAGCTAGCAAAAATGGTTAACTATTGTGTTTGTGCGGGATGTACGAATACAACAAAAACGGAGGAGAGGCTCCACAAGTTCCTAAAGGACAAACGGCTGATTCGTGCCTGTAAGTGTTAGCATAACTTACCGAGGTAGAGCTTAGATCGGGCCCAAGAAATCAAGCCCGACCCTACCCGACACATTAACTGTAATTATGAGCCCGAGCCCGATTTAAACCCGACTATTTTTTAATACGTGGGTCATTATAACTGATGTTCTAAACTACTTTCTATGTTACTTTCCCCCGCCCGCAACATTTGTTTTGTCCCGCTCCCTCCCGCAAAAAGACTTTTTTTCTGTACCTCCAAATACTTTCAAGTTAGCCTACGTCACCACCATACACATCAGCATAAATGCTCCTGATAAATTATTTGTTATTAAAGCATTAACACACAAACCACTGTTATAACATGAAAGCAAGCAGATACTGCGTGCATGGTTTGGCATGACTGAATGTGCGCAAAGTGCGCTCCCTTAATAATTCCTGAAAAGCTGACATCAGTTCATCGCCATCTCACACATCTCTGTTATTATCAATGAAGCTGACAGCACAATAAATCTTTCATAATATTCACACTTTGTTTGTTATAATTAGAAAGAAGAAATCAACACATATGTCTGTGATTGGCTACATCGCTCAACGCTGCAAACATGTTATAAATAGAAACTCTGGCTTGTAAATCGTTTCTATTTTGTTGTAGTTGTTCTTATTGCTTTTCTGCAACAGATGAATAAAAATGTATAAGTTTTTATGTTTTATTCATAGATATTTCTAGTTTGCGGGAGTCCCGCGAATCGTTTTATTCTCCCTCGACCTGCACACACAGATTGAGTGCATTACCGCTCGCGCTCCCTCTTATGACGTCATCATCCAGTTACTGTAAAAAATATGCTACCTTTGAAGAAACCCCAATAAACGTTATTTTAACGCATTAAGACAGACATTTTTAAATATATATATATATTTAGCACTTTATTTACACATTAATTGGTTGTGGTGGTTAACCTGCAATTTACACTTTAAAGCTGCAGTCCTTAACTTTTGGCGCTTTAGTTAATAAACAGAACTGCATGAGTCTTGCGGAAGAATATTGTTGCCGGAGCTACTTCTCTCTGTTTATGTCTATGACGATTCACGCAAGGAACTGGACTAATCCACAGCGGTACAACCCGAACCAGTGTAAAATAGTCCCAATATAAACACTTATTATAGGTGGACTGTAGTGATACAGGATAAGACAAAAACACAGTTTGGAATATGGATTCATGATGTACTCGTTCATTTTATAATATTTGTCCCTGAGTTCAATATGTGCAACCCCCTTTTTCATGAGCATGTTATTGGCCAAGACTTTCCGTCCCTGGAACGAGCTATTACAATCCTATAAAATAAACAGTAGATGGCATCATAAAGCCTGTTTTTTTCACAGATGATTGGTTTTAAAATATATTATTTGGGGTTAAAATCATTTTGCCCAAATAGAAGAAAAACATATCAGGTACAGTATCTTTAATTAACACATGGATATACAATAGATCCAATCTTACATCTATCATGATCAGCGTGGGTAAGCTCAGAATGGCAACTTATTATTATTATTTTAAACCATAGTATGCACTGCATAATGTCTACAGTATGTATGCAATACTGTGGTGATCTAGTGCACTTACTGTATCAAAATATTCAACCAGATTACATGCAATATTGTATCCTATAATTTGCATAGATATTTCATTTCCACTGTGACAAATGAATACAATTATTATTAACACAAAATTGGACTGGAAATGCTACATTGCCACTTGCCACATGCAACATTATGAGGTTGTACTGTTTGAAACTTCAATCCTTGCATACATCTTTTTTAAGGTGCACTCGCAGTCCATTCTGAACATGCACACATCACCAGGACCAGAAATGTAGAGTACATATCAACCTCATGGATATTGCATGAGATGTAAATGAGACATAGCTCTGGAAAGTGTCAGGATGTCTTGTCTGCTTGATGTGATGTTTTCATGTAAAACCATAAATCTTTTTAAATGCATTAGAGCCGTAGTTAAAATTAAATTTAAAATGAGTTAAAGCGGTAGAAATGAATCTGTCCTGAATGATGGCAACATTCAGCCCAGCCATCAGCATAATAGCACTGAATTAAAATCAGGGGCACCTCTATTTGCTTAAACAAGAGTGGCAGTGAAATTCAAATGCGAAGCCTGAGGAATAACCAGAAAACATTTAAGACAGAGCCAGAGAGCTGCTCATTATATGTGTCAGTTTAAATTTGCAGAGTCCAGCCATCGTGTTTCTTACATTCTGACCAGCAGTCACGATGTAACTTCTAGGAAACAAAAGCTATGTTTGGAAAAGAATGCCATCATTCTATTTACACTATTTTGCAGTATGCATACAGTGCAAATATTTAAATATTCATATGAAAATATTTGCATATTCCCCAATGACTACTGAAGTAAATGTAGTGAAGGCCAAAATGTGCAGAATGCATGCAACCAAATTACTCGGCATGGCATTGACCCTCCACTTACAAATGTGACAGATTAACTGGAAGCAAGATAGAAAAAAAAAAATAGAAAAAAAAATCACACCAATCATACTCGTTATTTGTGCACACTGTCTGCATTGGATGCAAGCAACACGCTGAGATGCATAAAAACTAAACTGTGAAAACTTCTGTGAATTTTAAATTGATATTTCTGGTCTCTACTAATTTAAATCATAATTTTGTTTCTTATGTCGACATAGATGTAGCAACACAAAGTGTACAATAATTATGTAAATCTAAATGATAATAAAAACTTTACATAATAATCAATAATACATAGATCCTACAACCCTAAATAGGACTATAGCAGTTTGGAAGATGGAGACATTAATAAGTAATATATATATATATATATATATATATATACATTGGTCCGTGTCAATGAGCATTCTGAGACGACGTGTAGATTTGCCGCTTTGACTATTACATGACTGGTTGCATTCAATGCAGACAAGCTGTTGAGATGACTAGATGCTCCAATATGCTACATATTGAGGTAATGTGAAATGTATCATAACAAAGCTTAGAACGTTTAATATTGCATATAGTTTCACATACTACTTTCAAAGTCCCCCTGTAGTCATTAATTTTATCCCTTAAAACTCATCTTTGATCACCCAAATTAAATATTTAAACGTTTTTGCCTTAAAAAAAATCTTCATGCCTTAAAATGGCCTGAATGTAACTCTACACCCTTGCCTCATTTAGTATATGTGGTCCTATGAATATGCAAATGAGCCCCGCCTCCACTCACTCACTCACTCAGAGATCCACTCGTTGACGATCACACGTTGATCTGAATGGTTACAAGGTAGTTTGTGACATCAGAAACACCAGCGATTTCAAACCGTGTTTTTGAGACTGTCTTTGGTTCACTGCAGTTTTAAGGAGAAAATACTCAGCAATGCTGTCGACTTATGAATTTACACATGGTTTGTCTTAAGCATATTAAAAACACCACATAGACATATAAACAACATTAAAAGTAGGGATGCATGATATATCGACCACATATTGATATCGGCCGATGAATGTTCATTTTCAATGTTATCGTTATCGATCCGATAAGAAGAATTATCTTAAGTCTGATCCGATATCTTAAAGCCGATAGATAATGGATTATTTACATCAGCTGTGACACTTGTGACAAGTGTCGAGGTGTCCATGAGCAAGACACCTAACCCCAACTGCTCCCGACGAGCTGGGTGGCGCCTTGCATGGCTGACACCGCCGTCGGTGTATGAATGTGTGTATGAATGGGTGAATGTGAGGCAATTATGTAAAGCGCTTTGGTGGCCATTCGGTCTGTGAAAGCGCTATATAAATGCAGTCCATTTACCATTTACTTCAGATGCGCGATGATCGCCATGATGGTTTTGAATTGCTTGATATGATTGGAATTACTTAGAAAAGGAAAAGTGCAACACAAATCTCTCATATAGGCTTCATAACATTATTATCATAACATTATAGAACACGCCTGTAAAACAGTTTTGTAAATTCTTGTTCACTAGTGTTTCAGCGCGACGAGCGCGTTGTGGCGGAAAGAGCGCGTCTACCGAGTCAAGCCTTCATGACAAGCACAGTCAGTTTGCTTGAGCAATCGCAGCATTTTGTGCCATTGTAAGTTTTAATATGTTTATTTTCTGTGTGTGTGTGTGTGTGTGTATATATATATATATATATATATATGATTAATCACATATAGGATGCTTTTGGTTTAGTTAATGAACAATGCAGTGAAACGCTTTATTGTACCGGTGATCATCTTTTAGCTTTAGCGCACGCAGCTCAAACAGCAATGCTCATTAATAACTATTGGGACTGTCATATACATGCCATTATAATGAGAATACAATTGTATTAACTTTGTGAATTATCTGGGTTTAGTTGCAGTTTCAGTTAGGCTGTAACGATACACCAAACACACGATTCGGGTCGTATCACGATTTTTGACCCACGATTCGATTCGTATTGCGATTCTATCACGGGGGCGGGGCTTGAGGGGGCGGGGCTTGGGGTGAAAAAAAGAGATTTTGAGAGGAAAAAAATATACCGGTATTTTTATTAAATAACATTTGGAAAAACCTGAATAATCTGAACACCAAAAAACAATAATAACTATGCAAATTATTAAACTAAACTAGGCAGTGCAGGCTGCTGCTTTTGGGTTGTTTTCTGTGCTCCAACTAAATTGATTTCGGGATGGTGCCGTAGGATATGCATCTGCATGTTGGACGTGTTGCCGGTCAATTGAATAAGCTTATTAAAACACTTACGGCAAATTGTGTGGGTCTTTTAGACTACACGATTGCCATCCTTGTTCTCCACCGTGTAGCCGAAATGTTGCCATACTGCTGACTGAAATGTATTGGGAGGGTGCGCAATCTCTGGGTTGTTTTCCATGTTTCTTCACGTTCTTCAACTAGCTCGCGTCACATGGAAAGTTAGTCACGACTCACATGATATGTAACAACATGCAAAAAGATGCTTAGCCTACAAGTTATTTTTTTTTAAATAATTGGTTGGGATGAGTCACTGAGTATTTAATTATAGAATATCAAATAGGTTGTGCGATAATTGACAAAAAAAATCTACATGTTTTCGGCGCTGATGCGGTGGTGACGCGTTCATGTATCGTAAGGGTGGCACTGCCAATAAAGCACCTAAAAGCTGACACAAAGAACCGGCAAAAGTAATCATTATGAATATGTCAAATATAGCAAGGAGACATTTTAATTGTTTATTAATAAAGTGTTTTCTGTCAGTGTCAGCTGCAAAGAAGTTGCGATGCTGACTCGCAATCTTCGCAGTGAACGCGCCAGATATATGCACTTTTCATACGGATTACATAAGCAGAGAGCAGTCTGTTTTCTTTCGTTTTGAATTGTTCCGTTTAAAAGTAGACATTTCAATATAGATATATTTCTCAGGTCTATAGGGTTATACACTGGGTTTCGATTCATATGAGACGAGCTCCAGTTCACGCGCCAGCATCTCCATGTCGTGATTATCTGTCTGCTATATTTAATTCTTATTTATTAAATCCAGGCAATTGGTTGATGAAACATTTATTAAAATTGGGATACAATTAATAAAAAACGAAATTCAATTTAAAGAAAGTCTTTGTGCTTTCTGTTTGAGGTCTCTGAAAGTTTTAGTGCCGCTTCCAGAGAACTGTCACGACATTGTTTTTTCCTCTTAAATGTAAACACGAAAAATAAAACAAAATGAATATTTTATGTTCTGGGGAGAGCCAACCCTTCATCCGGTGGGTAGCCTAGTATTACTTTTGGTTTGTACAGTGTAATTTACAGAATTATAAAAAATTATATAAATTTTTTGCCACATAAAAATTAAAGATGTTTTGTGTCGTGTCCGTGTATGCATGTGTGTATTTCCCTCATATTAAATATAAAATGCATGTGTACTTGTGTAGACTTATATTTTTCTAATGTCTGAACATGTACTGGACTTTATTAAGGGAGTAAGCTATGGATATATAAACAGAAGTGTCAATAAATTGTCTGAGAATTTATATTTCAAGTTTTGGCTGCAAATTTCACGTCTATAACACTGAAATTGCCAAATTTTAAATAATTTACCCTCAACTAGTTTTGTGGTGTAGGTCTACGTATTTTATAATGTTAACTTCAAATAATACACTAATAGTAATTTAAAGGTGTGGTAGCATTGGATCTGGACGGGAAGGATAACTCTGGGAGGTGGAAAGGGTGTGTTGCGATTCTGCCTTCTCACATCGCGATACAGGATCGTGGACCTGAGTATCGCGATTTCGATTTTATATCGCATATCGTTACAGCCCTAGTTTCAGTACGTTGTTGTGGGAATAGCGCGTCCAGAAAAGGGTTACATTCTGATCAGCAGAGTCAAGTGCGTCATTTAGTGAAAATATAAGTTGTAATATTAAGTTTATGTAATATATATCTGATTAAGCTCATAAAGGATGCGTTTCATTAAGTTAACCCTCTGAGGTCGGCTATCGCGTCTCGATTTTTTTCTTATCAGTGCAAAAGAAACTCAAAATACTCTGTTGATTTTGATCTTACATATCAAGTGTTGTACATCATTAGATCCTGATAAGTGTCTATTTTTTTGTGGATACTCACAATAAAAACAAAGTGTTGTGCTTTTCGCCAAATAAACAAAAACAAACATGATGCGCGTTCTGCCTTCTCTCTGTCAGTGAAGTCCATTCTGAAACGCATCCGAAAATTAACTGTAATTCCGCGAATACTTGTCATACAGGCACGAGTGTTTTTCCATAATGAAGCTTGAACTCTCTTCTTTTAAATGAATTAATTTATATAAAAAAACAAATATTCTCAGTTTATGTAATCTGTATGAAAAGAGAGAGATGTCAGTCTTTTTCTTTCCAGCTCATTATACCTCATTACGCGTTAATGTGCCACGCCCACGCAGAGCGCGCGCTATTCAAACGCAAATGGTCTAAGGCAAGCCATTCAAACATGCCAACGCCCACCAGCTGGATTATAAAACACATCGTGTTTAGTAAGTATCTTACTAGAGCTGTGTACACAGCGTATCCATACGCTGTGAGCAATAATATTATTTAATAACCCTGGAAATTGTACCAGAAGTGCTGGTAGTTTCATTTCGAGGAGCAACGGATCCAGCTGATGTAGTAAGTCATTTATTCTTAAGTGCTTTGTTCTAATCGCGATATTGAATATTGTCTGTAAACCGCAAAAAGACTGTTTAAATATGAATTGCGTGTCTGTGTGTAGGCTAAATGATGAATGAACGGCACAGGCGCACACGCTTTGTTTACTACAGTTATACAGAACGTGTCTGTGCCGTTCATTCACTCTCGCACCTACATTAGTAAACATTATTTTTACATGAACACATCCAAACTATATTGCTATAGCCTACTAAGATGAGTAAAAATAGACTGAAATATGTTGAAATAAAATGTCTGTATAAGCAACAAACTCAAATGCACATGTATATGCTAATATATCATACACAATATGTTACAGACTAAATATGAATGTTAAGACAAGATTTTGTGATTAGTTTTGGATATATTATAACGTTTTGACTGTAAAAAAAGACTACTGTCACATTAAATAGGTCCGCTTTTGTTCACCAATTTCTGCTCATGTTAAATATACTATACTATGATGTTTTGTCAAGAATAAAGTAGGTATATTGAATTATCAACTAAGATGTTATTATAGTGTTTATTCCAATATTCAAACTAATGAGTTATTACCTTTTTTAATATGTAAGATAAAATGTATACTTTTTACAAAGAAATACACTTGAAATATTTTTAAAATTGTAATTGTTGTTGTAATTGTAACCTATTTGTAATTGGTTACAATTTCTAATTGTAAAATATGTATATATAGATAATTTCTTTTGTCCTTGCATTCTTTTGGACCCTGTGACACGGCTGTGTGAAAGGGCTAATTAATATGCAGCTCAATATGTATGTGGCACATTATCCGGCCTTTGTCTTCTCAGGTGTGAACACGCCTCCACGCATATTGCCTTTCCAAACAAAAGGTGTCTTATAAAATTTAAATCAATGTATTGTTTTGTGTAAATGATCAGGCAGGATGATTTTCAGATCATTTTGAAGCAAAAATTCTAGGCAACACTCATTAGTCAAAACTCTTGTGGACACATATTTAGTATGGTGGCCTTATTTCAGACACTTTAAGTTTTCGTTTTTTCAATAACCACGCATAAACATTATTCTCTAAAAAATACAAACATGTACATACATGTTGCTCACATATTACGGTAGCCCCGTTTGTGTTATATAGAGTGAATTTACGCCTTTGCCATTAACATGTTTATAAATAACTGAAAAAAGCACAAATGTCAGAACACCTCAAGGACCCCAAAAACCCCTTAGACCACAGAGGGTTAAATAACCCGCTAAAAACGTTCTTCAGTTTCCCTGTGCTCATTCTCTTCAACTTCAGTGTGCGCGATCAAACAGCAAATGCAAAACATTAAAAGCTATATTTGGGACTGTCATATACATATCATTATAATTGTATACACTATTGTAATAAAAAGTTGCAAATTATTTGGGTTTAGTTCTTTTGTTCAGCAGCCGTTGAGTTCATTAATTGTCTAGCAAAGCGTTTCAGTTTACGTGTGTGTTCGTTCTCTTCAGCTTCAGCGCGCACAGCTCAAACGGCAATTGGAAACAAGTCATTTGAAACAAGAGACCTAATATTAAAGATGTTTACTATTACGGTAATATTTTTTTTAAAATTACAAATTAAAAAACATTGATGCGTTATTATTAATAACTACTTTAGCACTTTTTTGTTCTCGTATTTTTTCATCAACAATATGGTTTGATTCAAATAACTTCCTTATTTTTCCATGCACATGTATTTTGTTTCTTTATATGCAGTCAGATGTTATCATATGACTTTGCATTATTTAGGCAATGCATTATTTAGGCAATTTATTGTATTTAAATTTTTTGTTAGGCAAAAGCTTTTTTGGTAACACTTAACAATAATGGTCTCATTTGTTAATGCATTGACTAACATGAACTAACAGAGAGCAATAACCTTTGTTAATGTTAGTTAATAAAATATTTGTGTTCATGTTAGTTCACAGTGCATTAACTAATGTTAACAGATACTTTTGATCTTAAAAATGTCTTAAATATTGAGATTAACATCAACTAAGATTATTAATTTGTTGTAGTCGTATTATTCATTCATTGTTTGTTCACGTTAACTAATTCTAACCAAATTAAACCTTATTATAAAGTGTTACCATTTTTTTTATAAAGAAAGTTGCTCATAGGAGTGTAAAATTAATTTTAAAAGTAAAGGAATCTTACATGTTCAAACTAGGCTACTGTACTATATATGTTTGATTTATGTTGAAGTGTTTGGGACATGGCTTTTAATGGTGTTTGGAATCAGGCCATCAAAGTATATCAAAATTTGAATTTAAGTGTTTTGGCCAATATATCGGTTATCGGCTTTCAAATGTAAAGAATTATCGGTTATCGGCATTGGCCAAAATGTTCATATCGGTGCATCCCTAATTAAAAGCTTGATTTTCACCACAGGGGTCTTTAAAATTAAATAATATTCCGTTTGCATTCAGTATCTGGTATTGCCTTCTCAACACAGCCCAAGTCATTTCAATCCTGTATAGAGTATTTCCTACATAAACTCCATCCAAGGAACGTCTAGAGCTCTATACATTTCACTCGCTTTATTTTCCCCTTCATTCTGTCTCTTTCTCTCTCCTCGCCGTGAAGGTGGTCGTGTGGGTCACTAGGATAACCTTCAACTCTGAGAGAAGAGCATCTCAGGCCTTCAGTTATCCGTGAAGAGCATTACAGCTGGAAGCTCACACTCACACACTCCTCTTACACTCACACACTCCTCCCCTGGGAAGGAAAAAGCCAGCGTTTGCTGCCACGTCGCACACACAACCCCCTCCATTCACATACGGTCCACCTTTCCCTGCATCTCCGACTCAATTAGCTCTGTTTTCTCCCAGCGGCGCACAAAAGAGAACAGGCTACACAGTTCAGACGTGAGCTAGAGACATCCAGTTTGCTTTTCTGGTGTATTATTGTTTTCAGCAAAGACATCTAACCACAGATGCGGTTTTAAAGGTCTGCAGCACTGTGCTCTCCCAGATATTCACTTAAAAATGGACACTTTTTTTCTTGAAGTTCACTTATTGTTATGTTTCCTAACCATGGTGCAGGCAGAAGGCAAGACGAAGAAGATCAATTAAAAACAGACTTTATTAATACAAGGAAAAAACAAAACCAATTAATTAACCTTAACGAGAACCGACAACAGAAGACTGAAACACAGTCAAAACACAATGAACTGTTACACTTATAATATTCTATCACCAAAAATATATTAATATTGCAGATTTCCGTGACACATCAAACTCTTCCTTTCAAAGATAATATCCTGTTTTCATTGAAATTTCCCTTTTAAAGACACAAATATAATCATAAATTGCATTTGGAAGGAAAAAAATAATAATATTCATTGCTGAAGCACTGACGCCTTTCATGAACTTGCGAAGTGTCATATCATATAACATACGTCAGTCAAATGAAATCGGAAGACTTATTTCCTGAGAAGCACGTCACAATTAACACCATCCTGTGAGAAACCGGAGAATAAAGCGCAGGTGTAAAGCATCGGCACGGCACCACAGGAGTTCGCTGACTTGATTTCAGCTCATTTGCATTTCCCTGTCTGATTCCCCCGCTTTCCTATACATCTTTGTGCCATGCACTGCATTTTAGAGCTGCAACTATCAGCAATATCATATTCTACCCTGCAAAAGTCTGAGGTCGGCATGATTTTTTAAATGTTTTTGAAAGAAGTCTCTTCAACAAGGCTGCATTTATTTAATTAAAAATGCAATAAAAACAGTACTGTTGTGAAATATTATTACAATTTAAAATAACTGTTTTCTACGTGAATATATCGTAATGTAATTTATTCCTGTGATCAAAGCTGAATTTTCAGCATCATTACTCTTTAGTCTTCAGTGTCACATGATCCTTTAGAAATCATTCTAATATGATGATTTGATGCTCAAGAAACATTTATGATCATTTTCAGTTGAAAACAGTTGTACTGCTTAATGTTTGTAACATTACAAAATGTCTCTATTGTCACTTTTGAAGACAAAAGGTGAAATTAATTGTCATTTTCATCAGCACTTTATTTTTTGATTAGCAGTTGCAGCCCGACTGCATTTATTACAGTAAAGTCGTTTCTAGGAAAACCTTCAGAAAGTGAATGCTTAAAAGCATCACGAGGAAAGCAGGTCACGTCCACTTGAAATAAAGTGTAAACCAGCCACTTTTCCTGTCCTCCATGCAGACCGAGGTCTCTGACACTGATGGCTCCAGATGGTTGGTGTTTAATAAACACTTTATCGCCTTCTATTTCTCCCTCGGCTGTAAGTTTGACTAAGACTAAGAGATGTAAAGGCTCTTTGGTCTGTTACTGAGAGACATGTTTCAGTCCCAATTCACACTTCTGTCATTTCACTGTGTTACAGATCATCTAGAGTTTTCTTGCTCTTTTGAAATAAGAGTCTGGTTCACTATGTAGACATATACAATATAAAACTGCACAATATTGTGATCAATAAATATAATGGTCAGAAATAGGGTGCAAAAAGCATCTTTCTCCTTTGACGTCACGGCTCAGGACAGTCATGAGTGAAGGACTTGGGATTGTGATGTAAATGCTAGTGGACAGTTTTCACCAAGTATGATAGACCTACTTGACAACCGGTCAGCGTTTACCTTTGAGCCGCATTCATTTGAGAAGGCAACATGAGGCAGGAGATTGGCCATGCTGAAATGAGTCTGGATTCAAACTAATCTATTTCTGCCAACTTCAGTCCAGCTGAAGACGACAGGGAAGGGAATTGAGTCCTGTGTGTTGCTGACTGTGGTAGAAACATCTTTTTCCCAGGTGCAGTACATAGCGTTCTCTCTGGTGTGAGATCTCAGCCGTGTCCTGCAATCGCTTTCACATGCTTCATAAAACCATATGTGAATGAACTGTGCATAGCACCTTTAACAGTATGTGTGAAAGATCCTGGCGTTTAAAGAAAGTGTCCCTATTATGCTATTTTAAAGGTTTGTAATTTTGTTTGAGTTTCCTACAACATGCTTCCAAGGTTACATTTTTTTATAATTATTTAAAAACCCTTTGATTTTTTTAATAAACACTGTAGCATCACCTATTTTCTGAAATGTCTGAAACAGTCTCTCTAGACCCCTCCTTCATGAGAGCCTCCTCTGCTTTGATTGGTCAGATGCCAGTCCGGGGTGTGTTTCCCGTTACACAACGTAACTCGCTGCTGTCACGGGTGTGGTGCGGGCTGAAGAACAAGATGAGTCCAAAGTTCCATTTCAAAGACTTTTACTATTTCCAAATATAACACACTTGTCCAGGCAGACAAAACGGGCAGAGGGTACACACACGATGTAACATTTACTGTGAACATACTCAAGAACCGACAAGTACTAACTGAACAGAAGGAAACTAAATACAGATACAAATCAACAATAACGAGGTGAGCACAGGTGACACGGATGATGATGATGAAGAACAGGTGGGTAATTGAGGGAGTGAGTGCAGGTGTGAAAACGAAGGATTCTGGGAAGTGTAGTGCAGATGAAGACATGGTGGTGCAGACGAAGACTGTGATAACTGCTTCACTAGTACAATGCAGCGTTAAAGAAATCAACTAGCTACTCACGTCTGTTTCCAGAAACCATATAGTTGAAAATTGGTTGTTCAACCACGTTGGTTAATGATGTCACGCAGGTGGTGGAGTAATAACTACTTTTAATTAATCTGTTTGAGATCGAATGAATGCTAGATGTTTTGCTATAAATTACGGACATGGCATCTGAGGACTATTTCTCATTTTGCGCACTCTTCAAAAACGGTCCTTTAAATCTTTGCATTGCTGTTTGCGAATGTTCGTTAGAACTATGGTTTCGGAAAACAGACACGTTGAACTACGCTGATAACGACAGAACTTGTGACCCTTGTCGGCTAACGATGCTTTTGGGAAACACACCCCTATTGTGATTGTTCTACTCTGCTCTGATTGGTTAGATGGCCCAGTCTGTTGTGATTTGTCTACTCTGCTCTGATTGGTTAGATGGCCCAGTCTGTTGTGATTGGTCTACTCTGCTCTGATTGGTCAGATGGCCCAGTCTGTTGTGATTGGTCTACTCTGCTCTGATTGGTCAGATGGCCCAGTCTGTTGTGATTGGTCTACTCTGCTCTGATTGGTCAGACGGCCCAGTCTGTTGTGATTGGTCTACTCTGCCCTGATTGGTCAGACAGCCCAGTCTGTTGTGATTGGTCTACTCTGCTCTGATTGGTCAGACGGCCCAGTCTGTTGTGATTGGTCTACTCTGCCCTGATTGGTCAGACGGCCCAGTCTGTTGTGATTGGTCTACTCTGCCCTGATTGGTCAGACGGCCCAGTCTGTTGTGATTGGTCTACTCTGCCCTGATTGGTCAGACAGCCCAGTCTGTTGTGATTGGTCTACTCTGCTCTGATTGGTCAGATGACCCAGTCTGGTGTGATTGGTCTACTCTGCTCTTATTGGTCAGACGGCCCAGTCTGTTGTGATTGTTCTTCTCTGCTCTGATTGGTCAGATAACCCAGTCTGGTGTGATTGGTCTACTCTGCTATGACTGGTCAGATGGCCCAGTCTGTTGTGATTATTCGAGCGCTTACAGCGTGTGTCTGAAACCAAACGCTCATTAGCATATCTCAATTTCAGCACTTGATGCACAGTGATACAAACAGTTAAGTTGGCGTCGGTTTTACCGTATAAATTCCAGCACGAGTCTCATCCTTTGGAAGTGGAACAAAGTGGATTTGCAGCACTGAAAACGGCATCTCGTCATCTTGACAACACAAACCAAACTCATCCAGTCTAAGCTACAACTACAGTGTTTGAGCAAAGCAGACGCTGTTCAGCCAGTGAAGACCATAGGCTGGCATAATGGAAATGTGTTACAAATCTACATAGGAATGACTGGAATTGCTGACGACTCGTTTCTGCAGCTTAGAATCAGACATTTCTTTTAGGAGACAATAACTTGGACATGCACTTTGATCTTTAAAACTTCGCAGACCTTTTACATACACAAACCAGGGCTCGAGACTAATGGCGTCTTATCGTTCTGGGGACGATAGAAAATGTGTTTAGGACGAACAAAAATATTCTCCAGGATTCTCCTAACTTACTTAGAAAATGCCAAAATTAACCGACCAAGCGCTGACTACAACGAAGCGCGTCTTCTCATGCTGTTACTATAATTACTATCACTGGCCGGCTTCTCACCGGAGACTTGTTCCGCGGTACATTTATCAATTGGCTTAATGACATCGCAAATATGTTGCGCTGGTTAAACAACGGTAAGGTAAAACAGATTGAGCACCAAGACGGCCCTGCATCTCCTCCATCAAACCTGAGTAACGTTAGGCCTAACGTTACAATCCCCGAGTTTGATGCGAGTACAATTTAAATTGATTATTTTATTTGTATTAGTCATTGGATTGAAACAGTTCTGCTAACTGCTTGCTACTAACTTACTAACATTAGCTAGCTAACGGCGCTAACGTTACCCCGGCTATGTGTGTATATATTAGCTAAAGCATACATTTAGATTTCAATATATTTGTGGTCTTTATTCTTAGTCTAATTTAGGGTGACCAGACTTTCACGTTTTCTGGGGACAGTCCCTGTTATTGGTGCAGTGTTAATTTTGTTGACGAATAATTTTTGTCATTATTTTCGTCAACGACTTTTTTTATCAGACGAAAACAAGACGATAACTAAATAAAAACTAGTTTTGAATGACAAAAACTATGACGAAAATCTATTGACATTTTCGTCAACCAATAAAAACTAGACGAAAACATTAGATATTGACGATTTGGGAAGCGATCCAGACAGAACTGATCTCCTGCGTTTGTGGTAGATACGCACATTTGTACTGTAACGTGCTGATCTACCCAGCGGCACACGGGCTGACATGCGCTGCATGTCTCATAAAACGTTAAAAAATGTAAACGTCTGGGAGAATGAGTAGAGCAGACATATAGATCTGAATAAGAGTGACGACGCAAACAAAGAGCTCTATTCGTTACGGTTTTCTGTGCACACACACCCGACCCGAAGTGTGCAGCCATGGACACACACAGCACGCAAGGACTGAATTGAGGTCTCTTTCGTATCTGAATGGACGAATTATGTCGAAATGTCTGTTTTGGAGAGTATTCACGTAAAATGTTGGTTATGTCTTACACAGTTGTGAGTGTATCGGATGTGCATCAGTGCAATTAGATCCGCATGTCATTGGACATTATACGATGTCTTAAAGTGACAGTGGGTAATAAACCTAATGCGCTCTGTGTCCTTAAAACCCGAATCCTATGCAACCAACTCAAAAAGAGCTGTATGTATTTTTCCCTTACTTTTCGTATATGTAAAAAAAGAAAAAGGGAAAAAAAATGTTCTGCATGAATACAAAAAAGCATTTAACTCCTGTTATTTTTTTTTATTAAATCTGTTTTTTACCTGTTTACAGATAACTACTTTGAATGGAGCTAAATAAAATATAATAATATATATCATAAACATTTTAATAGTGTTTTTATTATGTGACTAACGACTATAGGATAATAACAAAGTACAGAAACAACATTTTTATTTTGGGACGGTTGTCATTCACTTTAGGACGGTTCAAATTGTTTTTCAGGACGGTTCCAGGACGGAGGTGAAAAAAGTTAGTCTGGAGCCCTGACACAAACAGCTTTATTACACACTTCATGTAAGATAATATTCGAAAAAGAAAAATAGGGGCACTTTAACAGAGTCTGCAAAAGTTTGAGACATCTGTATAAGACATATTTTTCCAAAGAAGCTGAAACACTTCTGTGCTCATACATGATTTATATGAAACCCATTTGGCTCCAAACTGCCTGTCCTAGAACTCATCTGGAGAATCTTGGAAATAAAATAACCACAATTATGAAAAATGACCCATGGGCTGCATTTCAAAAACTTGTGAGATGCCTACCAAGACAGCATTTCTACAGAATATGCTGCTTTCTATTTTTTGAGAAGCTAATAAACTAACAAAGAATGTTCCAAACACGTCAACTAGCATAATTACATAAAAGCCTTGTGGATTATTCAAAAATGAATAAGGTATTTTCTGAAGGTATTAGGTAAGTGGGTTGCGTGAAGAAGTCGCAGTCTAATCATTCCCTGAATAATTCATAAAATAAAATATATAAATATAAATATGGAATACTTCATATGAGTATTTCAAAACGACTTTGAATATTCAACTATTCAACCTTCAATTCACATTTATTTGTATAGCGCTTTTAACAATACATATAATTTCAAAGCAGCTTTACAGAAAATGCATGTCGACATTACAATTTAGAGTGATCAGAGGTGACTGTGTCTAAGTTATGTATTTCAAAAGTGTACATATACAAATCACACAGTTAGCTAATAATGTAGGCTATTAATTTAAACAATGTATTACTTTAAGGCCGAAACAATGAGCTCATTGAAGTTATGAATACATGTTTGTTAAATGATTAGGATATATAGAAAACTGCAGCATTGGTGCATGTTGTATATTCAACCTTATTAACAACTTTGCGGTTGTATAATCAATGCAATGTTTGTTAATGTTATTTATATACTATTATTGTATTTATTAATATTATGAATTAGCTTTTTTTTATTTTCAGTTTTAATTTTAATTTAAGTTTTAGTCATTTATGTGCTTTTGTCATCTTTAATATATTTTTTTGTTTTTTTATTCAGCTTTAATTTATTTTAATTTCAGTTTTAGTTTTACTAATTGTCGTACTTCAACATAAAATTATTTTATTTCAGTTAGTTGCCATGGCAACATTTCTATTTTTTTATTTAAAACTTCTATTTTGTTTTATGTCAGTTAACAAAAAGATTTTTAATAGTTTTAGTAAAAAAAAAAAACAACACCGGTTGGATGACAAGTATCGTTGACATTTGTGACAATCAAAGTAAAATGTTTTCATAAAAAATGACATAGTTAGCTCTGATGTTAGCTAAATCTGTTAGCAGGGATGAGGGTAATCACTGAATCTGGAAACTGGCATTGAACTAAATCATTAGCTTCAGAAGCCATGGAGAATGAATGAAGCCAGGTTCCTGTATGCACATACAGACACGATGAGGATCCATGCCAGTACGCCTGCTCAGGCATTTGGATGTGATTTTGTTATGAGGTAACACCGAGTGTTGGCAACTGCACTTACTCAGATGAAGAAATTATATAGCTTGTCCTACCCACACAATCTGTGCAGGGGATGAAATACTGCGGGCACATTTCTGTAGTGTTGAACAGACCATCTAAAATCACACCGCTACAGAAAAGCCCTTATTTCACAAGCATACAAAACTGATTGAACTGAATTGTTTTCATCACTTTCTGTAGTACAAACACTCATTGAGCCCAACAGGGGTGAGAAAAAGGGCCTCAAACATACAAGATCCTGCTATCTCTCATCACCCGGATTCATTGAGAGCTCTAGTTTCTCGTGGGTTCACAGTTTCTTATTGCAAATCCTGTGTTTTCAAGTAATCACATATTGAACATAGTAGGGAAAATTGAACCCTTGTGGTCAAGCACGCAGAAAAACTATCCTGCCTTCCCACCGCAGTGCAAGACGCTGTAAACAACAAATACTCGGGTGTATATGCCGGCTGCAGAATAAACAACCTAGGCAGCTCAGCTCTTGCATCTCGCTTAAAGCACCCTGATCTCAAAGATGCTCTCGCCTTGATTCAATCCACCACTAATTGGCCCACAGGATTCTCTTAAATGATTCAGTGAAATGCAACCACATGATCAAAATGCAGATCTGTGAGGCAGGAGGCACTTAGAGGTTTAGTCTTCAAATGGCAGCATGCATACTGACCATCTGTTATTAAATCACAGGGAACATTTTATGGTCAAATGTTCGCTTTAAGTGTTTGGATTCAAAACGGCTCCTAAGCCACTGACCAAATCTCACACGGATATCAAAAATGCACTGGATATACTAGATTTTTATATGTTTTGCTGTGATTGCCCGTGCAAAACCCAACACCACAGAGCTTAAGTGTTGTGAGTAGTTGGCAAAGCATCGCTGTATGGTTGCTAAATGTTTCCAAGTGTTTTAGAGAGTTGCAACGGTGCTCTGGATGGTTGGTAAGTGGTTTCTTAATGGTATACGTGAAAAGAGTCTCAAGTCTCAGTGATTTCCTGGCTTTTTTTATACCTTATTGGAATCGAAATTAGGAATCGATACGTTTCGGAATCAATAAGCAGAATCAAAATCGGAAATCGGAATCGTTAAAATTCAAATGATACCCAACCCTATTCATAACTCTGGGTAAAAAGCTGTGGTAACCCTGCTTTTGAATTAGAAGTGTGAAACGTTCCTTTACCCGGGGTTAAGAGCAGTGTGAAAAGCCCTTTTATTTCCAGAATACATAACCTGTGGACATTGTTTTAAATTACAGTATTATAAATTTCTCTTATTGTCATTTCAGTTCTACTTTCTATGTATTGTGTCCAATTTACTTGAAATTTCAACTCAAGAACTGTAAAAAAAAAAAAAAAAATGTGAAAATTTTGGCTGATACCGATAATTCTTGATATTTGAGAGCCGATAACCGATATATTTGCCGATAAATTTAAATCCAAATTTTTATATATATATATATATATATATATATATATATATATATATATATATTTGAGAGCCTGATTACAAGTCTCACCCTTAAAAGCCATGTCCCAAACACAATTATGATGTGGTTATTATTATTTTATGTAGCCTATTTGCGCGGCACATGTTGCAATTAAAAAAGTTTTTTTAAGTGATTCCAATCATATTTCAAGCAATACAAAACCATCATGGTGAACAGTGCGCATATGAAGTGTTTTAGCTGAAGGAAATAATACATTATTTATCGGCTTTAATATATTGGGCTGATAATGATAACATTACAAATTAACATATATCGACTGATGTGGTGGCCGATGTATCGTACATTACTAAAAAATAATCCTATATATTTATATTGAAGAAGAGACCCATTTTTAGAAACTTAGATATTCACATTTAGTCTTATTGCAAAACATTTAATTGTAGCTGAATATCATGAACAAAAATCAACAGGCTAAAGAACACTTATACAATGAACGTTTGCATGTGGTTTAAAAATACCATAGAAAAACAATTAGCCTAACTAATATTAGTTTCAAGCATTATTAAAGACAAGTAGCCTAAACACTCAGTTATTAAAAAAGAACAAATAAAAAATCAGTAATCGCAACAAATAGATACAACTGAAAAAAGATACGATTGAATTAGTGTTTTAAGATTTTCAGGTATTCAGGTACAGAAACTGTAATCAAATGTAAAATAACAAAGTTACAAAAGTTATTCAGTCAAGAACGAGTGAATATTCTCTGAAATGTTACAGATAGATGCTTCAAAACCGACAACCAATCGTGTGCCTCATGTTCACGTGAGTTGGACAGTCACGGAAACACAGCGTGTTGTATTAACAGTAGATTGTTTCAGCGTTTGAGGGGGAAAATGGTGACAATGTGCCAGTCGGAGTGAAGAGACAGTTTCATTCTTACCTTTACAGTCCAAAATGTCCATTCAGAAAAAACTTAATAGTACGGTTTGCAATATATCAGGATGCACAATGCAAGAGCCTTTATGCAAACATATCACATGCTGCGCTCGTCCAATCAATGATCCTGACACCGCAAATTGCGTTAAAAAGGCATTTTCAATTTACTTCTGACATTATACAATAAAATTAGATTAAACCTTCAAAATAAAATAACTTAGCATTTTTATTTTACTTATGAATGGCTCACAACCCTTCATATGAGGTCCTTCAGGTGGGACAGTCAGATCAAATGTACAATATGCGTTGGTCGACCTTCATATCAAAACCTCTAATAGAGAGAAATGTGTGAATGCAGCATTGATATTCTGGGATCCTCTCCCCTACAGGGGCATCGTGTTGCGCAAGCCCCGGAGCGTTTGACCTCCAAAGGAGTTCAAGAGACGTACAGATGGCTGGAGAGGAGAGGAGAGGAGAGGGCATTTAGTGCCGTTGTCATTTAGACTGCATTTTTGTCCTTCCTCAGCTCCCCTGCCTGTGTGATAAAGGGTTTGCATCACATAAACGGATCACTTTCACTGCACCAAATCAAATTCCACACAAAACCTCTGCATTTCTTTCTCTTTCATAGCCCACAAATGGAGCGTGTGTGATTTGAGTCTGTAATAAGATACAAAGCAATGCAAATAAAACTTCTGCGTAATTTCATTCTCTCATGATGCATGTTTCGGGTTCAGTTAGTTAGCTCAAACTGTAGCATCTCATTAACCGACGGGCACCAGAATGTGACCGTCCATCTTAATTTTCAAGGTCTATGCAGAGTTTATTTTCTAGCCGGGTGCGTTTCAATCACCATGACACTGCTTATTTATCTGAGACGTGAATTCTGTGGGTTTCTCTCTCTGTACAAAACTAGTTCTGTTTGGAATTGCATACAATTATTGCCGCATATAGGCTAGTATGGTCAGTATACTGTGCAAAGAGTGCAAATTTTCAGTGTGGACGGAATACTCAAATGGCAAACTATAATCTCTAAAATGTGCAACACACAACAGAGCAGATTACATGGAGAATTGTATCCCACAATGCAATGCACTTGATTTTCCCTTTTCAAATTGACCAGAATGAATTACTGCTGTGATATGTAACATTTCATTATTGACTTCTTATTTGATAGACTGATGAATGTAAAGACATTTAGAAACAAAATTAGATTTAAAAAAATTCTTCATATTATCAAAATATAATATTAAATAATTTGATTAGATTATAATAATAAAATATATTATAATATAATGGTAGTGTACGGCTCTAGTGGCACCAGTGCCACTAAGTTCTACATATGGTGGCAATAGCACCTGATTTGGTAGCGCTGGGGAAAAATTTATCATAAAGCTAATTTAATCAAAAAATTACTATTGTTTTGCATTAATAAGTGCAGTTACTAATAACATTACTGTTAAATTTCCAATAAACAAACATGTAAAGCACTGAGCTTGAATTGAGATGCAGATAAAATGAACAGTACTGTGCAAAAACCTACTTTTTATAGCAAAAAATGTAAATATTCTACTTTTATTAAATGTAGCATTGTTGTGCTATAATATTATACTGAACTGACCAACAAAAAAAAACATTTTACAATTTCTGCCACAATACCATGGTTACAGTTAGTGTTAACGGGGAATGCTGCTGATTTGTGGACTGAAAAGCCTTCTATACATGAATATCAGATGATGTCACCAACGTCTCCTTGCTGATGTTACCCCAGTGTTTCCCCTAGAAATTTTTCCAGCAGCGATGCTGTTATGTGCCCGAGGTTGTTACCAAGCCGCGCGTGGTGGGGTCCGGGGGCATGCACCCTGTAAGATTTTTTTTTTAAAAATAACCCCTTAAACCATGACTTCTGGCAAGTTTTGTGGATAGAAATGGACATTTTAAGAAAAACAAATATGACATACCATCAACTGATTCAAGGCATGATTATTGCAGCACGTACCTTGAACTGCAGTCACAAACAGAAACCTTCATTTTATAATTTTAGACAGGATTGTTCATGTTTTCTTTTGTGTTCATTTTCAGCTTGGTAGAAATTGTTTAGGGGAAAAATGAAACGGCACAACCCAGAAAAAGATTATTTACAATTTATTGAAAATTTTATCTTAATGGGAAAGGCCACACCCAATCTGTGAGCACTTAATTTTTCTGGGCTTTTTATAGAAGATCTCTAAGGCTCTTTGGTAATTGAATGATATTGTGGGGGTATTTTTTGTTTTTGCAAGAAGTCTTATGCTCATCTAGCCTGCATTTATTTAATCAAAAATAAAGCAAAAACAGTAGCCTAATATAGTGAAATATTATTACATGATGTTCTTTTTAACTTTTTATTAATCAAAGAATCTTTAAAAAAAAAAAAAAAAGCGCATCACGTATCATCATATTAGAATGATTTCTGAAGGACACCAACAAGTTTAGTAGATTCATCTGGTAAATTTAATATGATTTAACGTTAACTATCAGGACTATGAGCAGTAGGTGATACTTCCTCGTCCTCATGGAGAGCGCAGTTCGTACCGCTTTCTCCTTTCCACAAGCGCTTGCTCTCCCGTGGCGTCTGTCGTCGCTATGCAACCATGAACAGAGGCACGCTTGAAAAAACGAGCGCGCCGGCCGCATTTGAAATAATAAATTTGCACGCGCAAAAAAGTGCTATGTGAACGGCCCCTTATGGCAACGTGACATTAGTCTAATCGAAAATATTTCCATATGTGGCTCTTTCCTCCTTGTTAACAAGGGGATTCAGAGCCACCGCATGCAGCGCCGCCGGTCGCCATGACAGTGTTTTTAGGTGTGTAAGTTAATGAAGTGAATGTCGTGATATTGCTGATCATGGAAAGATTTTGCAGCGGCGCTGAAAATCCAGCGGCGGCGCTGCGCCGCTGCTGAATACATTGTAGGGGAAACACTGCACTCACTTCTAAAACTTGTCTTCTGCCATTTTGAGTACCTGATTCGGCAAGATTGATACGTCAGTCGCAAAGGAACTAGACCTTAGATTATCTGCCCGAGCCCGAACTTGACCCGGCCCAACCCGATATTTCCCGTCACTATACTCGGGACGGGCCCTTGATCTAGAAACGTGCACTCCCAACGCAAAAGAGTGCGGCGCGGACTAGATTTGATGGCCGAGAGCGAGTGCGAGCGCGGGCGGTAATGCACTCACTGTGTGTGCGGGTTGCGGAGAATAAAACGATTCGCGGGACTCCCGCAAACTAGAAATATCTATGAATAAAACATATAAAAACGAATACATTTTTATACATTACAAAATAGAAACGATTTACAGGGCAGAGTTTCTATTTATAACATGTTTGCAGCGTTGAGCGATGTAGCCAATCACAGACATACGTGTTGATATCTTGAACTCAATGGCCAATCAGAAGCATTAAAGATAGACTCCCCTCACCGCTCAAAACGGACTTTCCTTTCAGAGCTGAATTCTGGGTATAACAAAGTGTATATATTATGAAAGATTTATTGTGCTGTCAGCTTCATTGATAATAACAGAGATGTGTGAGATCACGATGAACTGATGTCAGCTTTTTAGGAATTATTAAGAGAGCGCACATTGCGCGCATTCAGTCATGCCAAACCATGCACGCAGTATCTGCTTGCTTTATGTTATAACAGTGGTTTCTCTGTGCAGTCTTCATTTTGTCTGTGGTGAGTGGATGTAAATATATTGTTGTTTATGAACTAACGCTAGCTTGGGGGTGTGCGATATCACGATTTATGATCGTGGACGATTAAAATATCTCCACGATCTGCTTTCGAAGAAATGTCGTAACGTTAGTATCGTACATTATATCAGTTGCATTTCTGGCGCCTCCGACTCAGCATAGGCTACAACGCGACATATATTCACATCAAATGTTAACGCAGAGGAAGGGACACTGCAGTTCACAAAAGTTAATTATTTGCATGTGCTTTAAAGCCTTGCCGGTTAAACAGGTCATTCACGTTTTGATGCGCGGCTCTAACGTATGCTTTTCTGAGCGCAGACACCTGAAGCGCACATGCACTAAGCCTGTCTAACAACAGCGTTTGGTTACTGAACCAAGTTATCTTTCTAGTCTTAATGCTCTAATACTGTCAAATACCCACAAGGTTTACATAAACAAAGTTGGTTATGTATAAAGTGAAACAAACAGAGAAAATTGAGAGAAAATCTGCTTGTCAAATGTCAGAGGCTGGAAGTAGCTTATACGCATCAGGTATCGCGTAAGGATCACACCCTAACGATTATATTTTTTGAAAGTAGCGTTTCTTTTCATGGTAATCTAGGTGCGAAATATCGTCTTTCGTAGCCATTTACTGTATCCATAGGAAGCTCTAAATCGAAGCAAGCTAGATAGCTAATGCGTGTCAGGTACTCAAGATGGGGGCAGTCAACTTGAAAAAGAGCGGATGACGTAAGACGTCACGTGACTGACATTCATGTATAACTTGTTCGTTCATGGAACAATGTTTCTCCTGGTTTTCAGGTCAGCGATGTTTGATCTGATATCTGTTCTGCACTGAATTTGAATGTTTCTCAGTAGATCTTGCAGTGATGCTATTAATTCATTATTAAAGGGAATTCAAACACTTTCTCACTGGATCTCCCAGCGCTGTGTAGTGTTGCGAGATCGAGATAAACCTGCGAGTAAACCTGTTCTGAGCTTGGTCTTGGTTTTAATTCACAAGAAAAATATACTAAAACATGAAATATTAATAAATAAATAAATTTGTCAAAAGTTAAAAAAATTAAATATAATAAAAAAATACAAAGCAGGTATGCCATTCTGAACACAGCCAGAGTTTATGAGATTGCCGCAGTTACTGCGCACAAGTCTTACTCACTTTAAGAATGTTATATAAGCCCATTTAAGAGTCAACCAGCTGAGATGTGAATATGTATGAAAGTCATAACCATGTGTTATGCACGATGATTTTCACGATGAGGAGAATAAAAAACAGCTTTGTTAAATAAGGGCCATGATTCATCAATATTGTGACCTTAGAAGACATTTAACAGATGCCCGTGTGAATTCCAAAGGTCACCTCGGAGAAATGCTATGACTACACAGTGCTTATTTGTTTTCCGTAGTTGACTTCAACACTGTTGCATGTTAAAGCGAAGCAGACTGCAGCTCTGAACCAAGACTAACAGAGAATGAATGAAGCAAACACTGTAACATATGCACGAGCCATGGGGAGCTGCTACGGATGCATCTGATGGATTTGCATATTTTAAAATGTCTCTCTCGTACAGAGCCATGTTCAGTTGGTGCGTGACATTTGCAGTCCAGGGCAGTGATTGTCCAAGAGGTCCCAGACGAGCGAAGGAGAACATACACTGTAATTCCACTCGTTACTGAAGGGGGAAACGGAAACGTCTGGAACACATTAACCCTCTGGGGTCGAGAAACGCGCCGGCTTGTTTTGCTCGATTTTTTTCACATAGCAGGGAAATAGATTTAAAATACTCGGACATTTTTGGTCATTCAGACTTAAAAAATATAAAAAAATTAACTGTTGGATGTCTATTTTTCATGTGTCCACTTACAATCGAAATAAAACATTGTGCTTTTGTAAAATAAAGAAAATAAACAGGGTGTGCTTTCTGTCTCTCCATCTCCGTTAACCTTTTTTCTGGAGCACGTCTCTAAACTTAAACAAAACTTAGCGAATACTATTCACCCAAGCATGAGCAATATATCTTTATAATCATTTAAGTTTGTACTTTTAAAATATCTAATTCAAAACTATAATAAATATTCTCTGTTTATGTAATCTATAAAAAAAGAGAGAGGTGTCAGGCGATCTCATTATCGTTCTCTCAGCTCATTATTCTGCTAATGTGCCACGCCTACGGAGAGCGCGCGTTATTCAAACGCAAATGATCTAAGGCAAGCCATTCAAACATGCCAACGCCCACCAGCTGGTTTATAAAACACATCATGTTTAATAAAAACTTGTACTTTACCTCGTCTTGCTACCTGTGAGGAATAATACTATCTAATAATCCTGGAAAATGTACCAGAAGTGCTGGTAGTTTCATTTCGAGGAGCAACGGATCCAGCTGATGTAGTAAGTCATTTATTCTTAAGTGCTTTGTTCTAATTGCGATATTGAATAGTGTCTGACTGTAAACCGCAAAAAGACTGTTTAAATATGAATTGCGTGTCTGTGTGTAGGCTAAATGATGAATGAACGGCACAGGCGCACGCTTTGTTTACTACAGTTATACAGCGCGTGTCTGTGCCGTTCATTCACTCTCGCACCTACATTAGTAAACGTTATGTTTACATGAACATTGCATCGTGTGCTTATGGCATCGAGTCGGGTACATAGGTACACTGATCATTTCCACATATTTTCTATCTATCTGGGTTGGACGCTTACGCTTACACACACACACACACACACACACATTACAGCCTCACGTGCGACGAGGCACGTCTCTGTGCAGCCGCGTAAACTACTGTTCCCTTACGAAGGGAACTCAACGATGCGTCCATCGACGGCATGGGAACGCCCCCAGCGTGACTGCGTCTGAAGCATCTATGTCAACTAGTCCAATGGAAAGAATGAGCGTCACGGGCGGGTGACGTCATGACCAGGAATTGATAAAAGCACATCCGGTGCAAACCGGCATTAGCTTCTGTTGCCTCAGCAAGCGATCTGTGTTATACTGTCTCTGTCTATTTATTGTTGTCTGTTGCAATTTATTCGGAAACGTTATGGCGAAACAAGTGTACAAGCAGTGTGTTCCTCCCTGACCGCGTTATTTAACGGGTGGGGACACACACGAGCTTTGTGTCATTTGTTTGGGAGTGGAGCATGCGGTCTCAGCCTTCGAGGGGGCTGAGTGTCAACACTGTGAAATGCTACCGCTCCGCATGCTCCGCTCTCGCCTGTCACTCTTTGATGTAAAGAGTGGGCAGGCTCGCGATCCTCAGGGATCAGGACCCGCGTCTGCCGAGGCGGCGCGGAGAATGCATTCCTGGGGATCGCAAAAGGATCTTTCGGAGGGGTTGGAGACGGGTCCGCGGGCCTTTTCTCCTTCCTTACCCGGAAGATCCAGCGCTCTCCCCCCGGTGTCGGAAGCACGCACTGCGGTTTCTTCCGCCCGGGGAGAGAGCCCTCCATTACTTCAATGCTCTTCCTCCGAGGAGGTCGATGTTATGAGTATGGAGAGTGAAAGCACACACATGGGGGAAAGAGATTCACAATTTATTTCCCCAGCATATGATGAGCTGGTGGATGTTATGTCACGGGCTGTAGAGAAATTAAATATTGAATGGCCATCTGAGAATAAAGGCGCTCGTCCTAAAAGTAAATTAGATGAGCGCTTTTTATCTTCCACGACATTATCTCCACCACGAGGGCTTCCCTTTTTTCCCGATCTTCATAATGAAATATCGAAATCGTGGAATAAACCTTACTCTTCACGACTTTTTAGCCCTCAAGTTAACACTTATTCGAGAATAAGAGGGCTAAAAGAGTATGGTTATGAGGCGATGCCCCAGGCGGAACAGAATTTAGCCAGCTATCTTTCGCCTGGTCCCGCATCGTCCCTGAAAGCCTCGGCTTTGCCCACTAGACCGCTTAAAGCCACCTCGGTTTTAGTGGGCAAAGCTTATACGGCAGCAGGTCAAGCTGGAGCATGTCTGCACACAATGGCAGTGCTTCAGGCTTATCAAGCTGACCTGCTGGGGGATCTGGATAGTAGTGAGGGAATTTCTCATGACGATATTCGAGAACTTCGTCGGGCTACCGATCTTTCTCTCAGGGCTACTAAGGAGACCGCCAGAGCAATTGGGCGGTCTATGGCAGCCTTGGTAGCTACTGAGAGACATTTATGGTTAAATCTGTCAGAGATTAAAGAAAAAGATCGAGCTTTTTTATTAGATGCTCCGCTTGAACCTTCTGGTCTCTTCGGCGACGCAGTCCACGCGGTCGTCGAGAGATTTCAGGAGTCTAAAAAACAAGCTGACGCTTTTAAAAAGTTTATCCCTCGCCGTGTCCAGCCCCCTGGGGCTGCTGGGCGTGAGCAGCCCCAGCCGTCGAGCTCATCATATCGTGTGCATCAGAAAGAGAGTGTTGCATCTCGTGCACCTCCACGTAGAGACTGGAGACAGACGCAACCCTCTCAACCGAAGTCTTCTAAGTCGAAGCCGGATCTGAGGACCGTTCTTCAGGCGAAGAAGACTTCGGTTCAAAAAAAAAAAGGTCCTGATGTTCACGCATCAGGCCTGTGAGGACAGCCCCGACCGAAGTGGAGCGGTGTACACCTCATTTTACGGTGCCCGTTCCATTTCGGGGTCCTCACGAGACCGTTCTGCCAACCCTGCCACCCTCGGTGCTTCAGGGCGCAGCGGTCTCCAGCGAGTCGCTGATGCTATGCTGCGGCACAGCATCGGTTTCGCGCCCTCTGAGGGGGGCCTTAGAGCGGCCAGTTCAGGTAGTTCCTGCCATTATGTTTCAGGCTCTGGAATTGGCTGTCTCGATAACACCAGAGACCAGCCTCGAGAGGCTGGTTCCCTTAGTAAATTTTCTGGCAGCGTGGAAGCTTCTGCCGAATATTTCTCATTGGGTCCTGCAGATTGTAGAGAAAGGATACAGAATCCAGTTTGGTTCTCGTCCTCCTCGTTACAACGGGGTGCTGCCCACAGTGGTGCATCCCGAGCAGGCTCTGGTAATGGAGCAAGAGGTAAAGGCCCTGTTAGCAAAGGAAGCTATAGAACAGGTGTACTCACCCGACAGAGAGTCGGGTTTTTACAGCCGTTATTTCATTGTTCCAAAAAAGGATGGGGGGTTGCGTCCCATTTTAGATCTTCGTCTGTTGAATCGTTCAGTACAGAAACTCAAGTTCAAGATGCTGACACTCAAACAGATCGCGACTCAAATCAGATCCGAGGACTGGTTTGTCACGATAGATCTGAAGGACGCCTACTTCCATATCTCCATCCTCCCTCAGCACAGGAAGTTCCTAAGGTTTTCTTTCGGGGGCAAAGAATACCAATATCGGGTTCTTCCTTTCGGTCTAGCTTTATCACCCCGCACGTTCACGAAATGCGTGGATGCAGCTCTAGCCCCTCTCAGGCTTCAGGGCATACGTATTCTGAACTACATCGACGACTGGCTGGTTCTGGCGGAATCAGAGCAGTCGGCGGTTCGGCACCGAGGTGTCGTTCTCGCTCATATGCAGATGTTGGGGTTGAGGCTCAACGCCAAGAAGAGTGTTCTTTCTCCAGTACAGAGAACCACTTTCCTTGGTGTGGTATGGGATTCAGTGACGATGCGGGCCACTCTATCGCCCGTTCGTGTAGCTGCTATCCTTACAGCCACCAAAGAGCTAAAGCTAGGCCAGTCACGCACTGTAAAACAGTTCGAGAGACTGTTGGGTCTCTTGGCGGCAGCGTCCAACGTAATTCCTTTTGGCCTGCTGTACATGAGACCTTTACAGTGGTGGCTAAGGACCAGAGGGTTCTCCCCGAGGGGAAACCCACTTCGTATGATCAAGGTCACGCTGCGGTGCCTTCGTGCCTTAATTATATGGAGGAAACATTGGTTCTTAACCCAGGGTCCGGTATTGGGAGCTCTTTGCCATCGTGTTACGATCTCGACAGATGCTTCCCTCACCGGCTGGGGAGCGGTAATGGAAGGCCGCTCGGTTCAGGGTCTGTGGAAAAGTCATCATCTTTCGTGGCACATCAATTGCCTGGAGATGATGGCTGTCTTCAATGCGTTGAGACAGTTTCTCCCAGACCTGAGGGGCCATCATGTGCTTGTACGAACAGACAACACATCAGTGGTCTCTTATCTGAACCGTCAGGGGGGTCTGCGGTCGCGTCCGCTCTGCAAACTTGCGCACCAGATCCTCCTGTGGTCTCTGGGGAAGGTACTCTCCCTGAGGGCAGTGTATATTCCTGGGGACCAGAATGTGGGGGCAGACATCCTGTCGAGGCAGGAGCTGAGGCCAGGGGATTGGAGACTCCACCCCGAGGCGGTGGAGAAAATTTGGGAGTTTTACGGCCAAGCAGAGGTGGATCTGTTTGCGTCTCAGCACACGACGCACTGTCCACTTTGGTTCTCCCTTACTCACCCAGCCCCCCTGGGGCTGGATGCTATGGTGCAGACGTGGCCGAGGCTACGTCTGTACGCATTTCCCCCTGTTGCTCTGCTCCCAGGAGTTCTGGAACGAGTCCGCCAGTACGGAATAAGCCTACTGCTTGTAGCACCACGCTGGCCGAGTCGGATCTGGTTTGCGGACCTGATCCATCTCTTAGACGGTCCTCCCTTGGAGATCCCGATCAGGAGAGACCTTCTGTCTCAGGCCGGGGGCACAATATTTCACCCTCGGCCAGAGATTTGGAACCTGTGGGTTTGGCCTCTGAGGGGGCCCAACTCATAGAGAGTGGTCTCTCAGCTGAGGCTGCTGAGACCATCCTAAGCTCCAGAGCTCCAGCTACTAGGAAACTATATGCGCTGAAATGGAAAGTTTTTTCTGTATGGTGTCACCGACATCAGTGGGATCCGGTTAACTGTTCTGTGAACACAGTACTCGAGTTCTTGCAGGAGCGCTTTACGTCAGGTTTATGTCCTTCCACACTTAAGGTTTACGTGGCGGCCATTGCGGCTTACCACGCCCTGGTTGGGGGTACATCGTTGGGTCGAGACCCCCTGATTACACGTTTCCTTCGTGGCACACTGAGGCTGAGGCCTGCAACTCGCACTAGGGTGCCAGCTTGGGATTTGGCATTAGTACTAGAAGGCCTGTCTAGGGCTCCATTCGAGCCCTTAGATTCGGTTTCAGAGAAATTTCTTACCCTTAAGACTATCTTTCTGCTAGCTATTTCGTCCCTTAAGAGAGTTGGAGACCTTCAGGCCCTTTCGGTTTCCCCCACTTGCCTTGAGTTTGCACCGGGGATGGTCAAGGCATTCTTATATCCAAAACAGGGATACGTCCCTAAGGTGCCGACCTTGATTCCGAGGCCTATCGTGCTGCAGGCTTTCTGTCCTCCTCCTTTTACATCTGCGGACCAGGAAAGGCTGAACCTCTTGTGTCCAGTGCGAGCACTGGATACTTATGTCCATCGGACATCTTCTATGAGGAAGTCCGACCAGTTATTTATTTGCTTTGGATCACCTAAGAAGGGTCTTCCTGCTTCTAAACAGACGGTTAGCAAGTGGATAGTCGAGGCTATTTCACTTGCATACGAGTACTCTGACCATCCGTGTCCCTTGGTGGTCAGAGCTCACTCAACGAGGGGTATGGCGGCCTCTAAAGCCTTGTTATTTGGGGTTTCCCTCCAAGACGTTTGTGATGCGGCAGGCTGGTCCTCACCGCTCACATTCGTCAGGTTTTACAGTTTGGACCTGGATGCTGCCCCAGGTTCTCAGGTGCTTAGTGCTTAGTTACAACAGACTGACACTCAGGTACTTGGAATTCTGGCGCTTTGGGTATTCTCGTTCCCATGGCGTCGATGGACGCATCGTTGAGTTCCCTTCGTAAGGGAACGTCTCAGGTTACTATTGTAACCATAGTTCCCTGAGAACAGGGAACGAGACGATGCGTCACCCTGCCATACTTCCTGCATCCCTGTGATCGGCTTGCTTCGGCAATTTTCGAAGCTAATGCCGGTTTGCACCGGATGTGCTTTTATCAATTCCTGGTCATGACGTCACCCGCCCGTGACGCTCATTCTTTCCATTGGACTAGTTGACATAGATGCTTCAGACGCAGTCACGCTGGGGGCGTTCCCATGGCGTCGATGGACGCATCGTCTCGTTCCCTGTTCTCAGGGAACTATGGTTACAATAGTAACCTGAGACGTTTTTCCGCCACAGCCAATCATGCTGCATGTTTATTGTTTCACTGTTGACGAGATTAACCACTTAGGTACCGAAACTTGGTACCGAAAAACAAGACATGTTTCGATACTCGGTAGTATCGAGGAAATTCGGTCGGTACCTAAAAAGTACCGAACTCGGTACCCTGCCCTAATCTGTGTACACATCAGGAAGGTGTTATGGATTTTTTGCTTTGTTCAGTCTAAAGTTTGTTACTGCAGTGTTTTGTTATAATTTTCAACTCTTTATAGTTTTTCTTAAAGTTTGTCATTATTTTTCTAAAAGAACAGAATGCCAGAACACACAATAATTCAGATGGTAATTACCTTTATTTTTCCACATATCTTCCACAAACCTTATTGCAGTTAAACTTCCCGGTTCACACTCTGTACAACCAAACCCATAATCCAGGTTAAACTGTTTTTTAAAGCAACAGCCACATCACTTCCTCTGGAAGATACCATTTTGGTGTGATGTCAGAGGAGGGGGGAGTTAGAAACAGTTGTGTTTGCCATATAATTTGGTGTTTTAGCTGTTTTGGAGGTTTAAGTGTCGTGTTAGGTGTAGGGGTGGGAATCTCTAGGCACCTCACGATTCGATTCGATTACGATTCAGAGGCTTGCAATTCGATTCAAAAGCGATTATCGATTATCTGAATCTTTTGTGTGTGTGTGTGTGTGTGAATATAAATACTTTGCTTTAAAAGTACAAAGTAATGACCCATAAAGAATTAACGTACAATATATTTTATTAACATTGCAAAGAACCAACAGGAAAATAAATGTGTGCCTGAACTAGCAGCATACTTGTAGTAAATTAATAATATAACAACAACAGGTGTTCTGACGATTCATGCTACCCATCGAGATGTGCTACTTACTGGTGCATGTGCAGACTCATTTTTCTTCTGCTTACCACGCCCATAAATCTATGCATCCTTGCTGTGGAGACTTTTAGGAAACTTTGACAGGTCAAAGATGAATATTTGATGATAATTTTTACTTTTCACACCGTTTTAAAAATAAAAACAGTACATTATACTGTACTCTTAACTTCGAATTTTATTATAATTTTATTTCATATAATATTATCATTTTTACTTGTTATATCAAATGTGATAATTGCTAGTTCATTTAAAATATCCAAATATGCTCCCCATACACTTACCCTGATTAAAATGAAATAACGATGTTATAATATTGTGAGATTTACACCATTATGGAAACAATAGAGAATGAATCAACATTATCTATGATCGATTTGCGTTTGGGTAGCATTTTTCGACAAGGCAGCAGAAATCGTCTGAACACCGGTACAGCCCAGAGCCATAGAGAGAAACGGCTCTGGTACAGCCGAGTGTTTTTCCTCCTCTGGGTGGAAACGTGTCATATGGCTTCTCATATTTGTCGTGTTGCCGAAATATTTTAGTTTTATTCTACAAAGCTTACAACTAGTGTGGCTCTTGTCCAGCTCCTTTCCCCCTTCAACTTCATAGAAACCAAAATATTTCCACACGTCAGCTTTTAACGAGGAGGGTGTTTGGATTTCGCGCTCAGCCATCGCGTCTCTGTTATGTGCGCACGCCACAGACAGACGGTCCGGGCACTGCACTTCCGCGCTTCAGAGTTCCGTCTTTTGCGTTCCGTCAATATTACGTCATTATAAATAGGCTACATATCTAAAAAAAAAAAAATTTTTTTTTTGAAAATCGATTTTTGAAATTTGTGAATCGATTCAGAATCGTCCACGTCCGCATCGCGATGCATCTAAGAATCGATTTTTTCCCCCACCCCTAGTTAGGTGTTTATATTATTTAAATTGATTGTTACAAATGTTTTAGTTTGTACCTGTGGTTGGTATGCCCTATAGGCGGGGCTTCAGCCTATAAATAGGATTGCTGGATGAAAGGATTTCAGTTCTGATAGTGAACTCAGAGAAGTCAAATACTGAGCAGTGTTGCGAACATCGGGCCATTTGGTTTAGCCAAAATTAGCACATTGTTGCGATTTTCTTTCCTTTTTGTACAGTTCTTATTTATTTTAGTTTTCTACTGCACTGTAAATATTTTAGCACCTTCCAATAAAACACCATTTTGGATTTTGCATCAACTTTTTTGTACAGCACGTCATTTCCCTTTTCCACTCCAACTGGTTGGCCTCCCTACAGGCACAATATGTAAGATTTTTGGATTAAAATACCAAAAAACCACTAGAACAATGTTATACATTTTGATGACGAGTGTACTTACAATATCCCAAATGTTTTCAAGAATGTTTAAATCCAGAAAAAGCTATTTTAACCAGGACACGGATCGTGTCCGTGCGTCTCCTATCAATGACATCATAACTGCGTTACCCTCAATTTTTTTTTTTTTTTTGTAGAAACCATGGAAACACCAAAGAAACACCAAACACCTTTAATATATTATGTGAGCAACTGTTTGGATACATTCATTGAAAGAAAACCAATCATTGTTATACAACTCAAAACAGTTTTCTTTATTTACCGCGAGTACAATGTTTTACCATGCCTAATATCTATCTAGCTCACCGCAGTATGTAACAAGTGTCTCATAGTATCCGCATAGCAGCGAATGCACAGAGTAGCATTTTAACATAACTTTCAACACACTCAAATGTATCTAAACTGTTAACCAAACATCTGACAGACTATCTAATATTGGCCCAACTTTAAGATAATTCAAAGGGAAGTAAATGCATGCTAAATCATCATGAAAAACTGTGAGGAGCACCTGAGAGGATGCATATTTTTACCAAAAAGTGCCCTCAAAATGAGTGCCTTTCTGACATGTTTCACCATCAAGCGCATGAGTATCTAGGAGTAGGTGTTTCATATTTATTCCAGAGGAACTCTGAAGCTGTCATCCATAGCCTGGATACCCACAGCATTCAAGCCACAGTGGAAAAAACTAACTAGATTTTTACATTTTCTGAGTGAAATGTGAGTGGTGCTTTGTGCAAAACTCACCGGCATGATGCTAGAGGTGTATTATTATTATTATTATTATTATTATTATTAATGACAGGCTGAAGCTAAAGATGATCACCGGCACGCGTACTTTCTTAACCAAATGTATCCTTTATGATATAAATCAGATACACAAATAGACATAATTTTACAACTTACAATTACACATGCACAAGCTTATCCCGTAACAAAGTGCTAAAACAGAAAGAATTTCAACATTCTTTTACAGTATTGTTTTCATTATAGTTTAATGTATCCGATATATGACAGACTTGTGCTGCACTTTACTGTGTTTTTCTTTTCAAAGTGATTCCAATAAATTTAAGCAATTCGAAACCATCATGTTGAACAGTGCGTATCTGAAGTGTCTGAAGTGGAGGAAATAATACATTATTTATCGGTTTATTAAGTTATCTGCAAAATGTTCATATATCAGCTGATACCAATATGATGGGCGATATATCGTGCATCTCTAATTTTTATTATTAATGACAATGATGATATACTCTAATACAATTATATAAAAAAAAATCAATGGCTCCTAACTAAGGTGTGAAGTTCTCCCTCAGCGTAGTGCAACCTGTCAGAAATACATTTCTAAATAACACGCTGTATTTTCTCCATCCAACCAAATAGAGGAATGATTACCCATAAATCTCCATGAGCCCTGACAACACCTACAGCTGACAACAAGAGCATCGATTTGAAGCGTTGGCAGCCTAATGGCTAATCCAGTTTCCCACGCAGAGCAGGCCAAACTTAACGGACTCCTATTAGCCAATAGCATCACTGATGCAGAAGTCGAATGCGGAGAGCGGGGGTTAATTCCTCATCGAGATGCGAGGGCTTTACGGTGAACGAATGCACTAATCTCAGCGTTTGTTCTGGTTCTACCTGCGCTCCTCTTTCTGAAAAATCAAACACTTCAGCTGGAATGAAAGATTAAAGTGGCCTGGTGTACGAGCTGAGCAATGAAAGTAAATATTCATGAGTTACAGGTAAGAGAAAGCTGAGAACAAGCCTTAATACCTGGGGTTTAGTTTAACGTTTCTGGTTCCAAATCTAAAATGATTTATTAAGATTGGTTGGTTTATACAGTATATAGTAAATTAAATTCACACCTTTTGGTGAAAAAAAAACAACAACATACAGTGCAACCAGTTCGATTCGCAAACAACTGGCTTTTAGGAACCGGTTCTATTTAGAAAATTAAAAACATACTGTGCAAACAGTGTAGTCTGAATCGCAAGCAATCGGCTCTTATGAACTGGATCTTCCAAGTGAATCAAAAACACACAAATAGTGTTGTCTGATTCATTAACAAATGACTCTTTTGAACCAGGTTCCTTTTAGTGAATCAAGAACATATACAGGGACCAAATCACTGAATCATTCAAGCCTCACAAACATTCAATAATATTTTTTTTACATTGGTACAAAAGTTATACACAAGAAATGTACTTTGAATGTTTACTTCAGTTGGTTTCCACAGAGCAGATTTGGTTTATGTTGATTATTATACTGGTTAAATAAACAGCAACTGAACTGCATAGTTTGGACAGTTATTCATTTATTTTAAATGGAAGCAAAATAGACATTTTTACTGAAATATGCCCAAACAAAATCAAATTAAAACCAAATCAGAATCAACCTGGTTAAATGCAATCCAATCATAAAAACTGTGTAAATATCACAATCCGAACACTCATGTTCAAGACTCGTTAAAACGATTCATTATTACAAAGAAAGAACGTTACAAAGAACTCCAAAGAATGACTCAAGAGTCATTTGTTTGGGAATCAGACAACATTGATTAAGCTGTGTGTTTTTTTTTTTTTTTTTTGTTACACTGTATTAGAAAGCTTTGTTGTAAAAATAATTGTTCGATTATATAATTTCTGATTATATAATTTCTCTCTCATCACTTCTGTTGCCGCTGAATATAATACATCTTCAGAATATTTTAACACCGTGATCTTTAGAAGAATGAAGTAACGTCAATGGAACAGAACATCATGACAATTATTAGGCCTTAGTATTTTATTTTTAGCTCATCTGAAAAAAATGAAGATACGAAAGACACGTCCACACCAATTCCTTTGATGATGTCTGCTGAAACCATGGCAACTATCTACTAATAAAGAGGCTATGACCTTTTGAATAGTGTATATTAAAGGAAAGGCTGCAGCTGGTGACGCTATACTCCGTAAACAAACGGCACAAATGAGAATGACGACCAACTTCTGCTGCCGCATTCAATTTTTTTCCACATTCCTCCGAGCAGCCAATTAAGTGGCTGTCTATTAGCTAGCTTTATAAACAACGGATTTTCTGCAGTGTTTAAAGCTCAGCTACGACACAGAAGTGAGGCGGAGAATCCCTGGAGAGAGCAGGACTCGCTCCATAAGCAGTTCATATTTCCCTGCTCTAATCAATTCAACACAAGGCAAGCGTCAATTAGCAGGACCGGGCCGCCAAGCATCCGCCATCACCTTTAGAAACAAGACAGGAGATTCCACTTCAGAGAAAGGTGTTGCTAGGCAGACGTATGTCTGTGTGGGATGAGACCCCGGCACTGACTTTCGCCCCATTACGCGAGGATGCACTTCAGTAACATTCCTTTTCATAACGACTACTTTGCAAGTAATTGGTCTGCTCTCACAGGAAAATTTCATTGCTCTTTCACAGCAGATGTGCTTCATGCAAGTATCAGCTTTGTCTCGGATGTGTCTGTTAGAATAGAAATAGACACAAATGAGACAATTATTGACAAAGAGTAAGAATATAGAGCTGTAACTTTACAGTCGACATAAAATGGTGTTTGCAACACATTTTAATTTATCTGGCATCATGTTTTTTCATGTTATTAATATTAATTAATATTATTATTTGGAATGAGGTTTACAGATGAGTCGTGCAAATAATAAGACAAGGAATGAGGGTTAAAGGGTGCACACATTTTCTGGGCAATGAATTTCTAAGATTTTTAATGAAAAATCACAAAAACTTTGAACAAAAATTGAATAAACTTAACAGTAATTTCCAAAAATTGCAGATTTTTTCCAGTTGTAATGATTTTCATGACTTTTCTAAGTATGAAAAAGAGCACTTTTTTCACACTGGTACATAAACCATATTTTATTTGGTCTTGTAGATTATGATGAGAAATATTTGTTCAAATTGAGATCTCAAACTGACAAAAAACTAGTCTGCAATCAAGCATCAATGTCAAGTAAAGTCAACTTTATTTATAAAGCGCTTTTTACAATACAGATTGTTTCAAAGCAGTTTTACAGTGATAACAGGACTGTTATAATTAGGGGTGGGAATCTCTAGGCACCTCACGATTCGATTTGATTACGATTCAGAGGCCTGCGATTCGATTCAAAAGCGATTATCGATTATCTGAATCTTTTGTGTGTGTGTGTGTGTGTGTGTGTGTGTGTGTGTGTGTGTGTATGTGTGTGTGTGTGTGTGTGTGTGTGTGTGTGTGTGTGTGTGTGTGTGTGTGTGTGTGTGTGTGTGTGTGTGTGTGTGTGTGTGTGTGTGTGTGTGTGTGTGTGTGTGTGTGTGAATATAAATACTTTGCTTTAAAAGTACAAAGTAATGACCCATAAAGAATTAACGTACAATATATTTTATTAACATTGCAAAGAACCAACAGGAAAATAAATGTGTGCCTGAACTAGCAGCATACTTGTAGTAAATTAATAATATAACAACAACAGGTGTTCTGACGATTCATGCTACCCATCGAGATGTGCTACTTACTGGTGCATGTGGAGACTCATTTTTCTTCTGCTTACCACGCCCATAAATCTATGCATCCTTGCTGTGGAGACTTGTAGGAAACTTTGACAGGTCAAAGATGAATATTTGATGATAATTTTTACTTTTCACAGCGTTTTAAAAATAAAAACAGTACATTATACTGTACTCTAAACTTAGAATTTTATTATAATTTTATTTCATATAATATTATCATTTTTACTTGTTATATCAAATGTGATAATTGCTAGTTCATTTAAAATATCCATATATGCTCCCCATACACTTACCCTGATTAAAATGAAATAACGATGTTATAATATTCTGAGATTTACACCATTATGGAAACAATAGAGAATGAATCAACATTATCTATGATCGATTTGCGTTTGGGTAGCATTTTTCGACAAGGCAGCAGAAATGGTCTGAACACCGGTACAGCCCAGAGCCATAGAGAGAAACGGCTCTGGTACAGCCGAGTGTTTTTCCTCCTCTGGGTGGAAACGTGTCATATGGCTTCTCATATTTGTCGTGTTGCCGAAATATTTTAGTTTTATTCTACAAAGCTTACAACTAGTGTGGCTCTTGTCCAGCTCCTTTCCCCCTTCAACTTCATAGAAGCCAAAATATTTCCACACGTCAGCTTTTAACGAGGAGGGTGTTTGGATTTCGTGCTCAGCCATCGCGTCTCTGTTATGTGCGCACGCCACAGACAGACGGTCCGGGCACTGCACTTCCGCGCTTCAGAGTTCCGTCTTTTGCGTTCCGTCAATATTACGTCATTATAAATAGGCTACATATCTAAAAAAATATATATATTTTTTTTTGAAAATCGATTCAGAATCGTCCACGTCCGCATCGCGATGCATCTAAGAATCGATTTTTTCCCCCACCCCTAGTTATAATAATGCAAAAGGACAGAAAATAATGCAGCAAACATTGTCACAATCCACACTGCTTCAAAACAGCTTTAGAGAAACTCATGCACACAGTTTACTAGGGTCTACATTCGCTCTTCATTTAAATCACATTGCTGTCTAGGAGAGAGAGTTGAGATTTAAGAGATCTCATGAACATTTTGCCCACAATTTCCATAATTCAGCAAACCCGCACCTGTTGGTGATTCAGCTACAATCCTTCCTGTTTCTGAACTAATTGAAGTGAGTCTAATGTCATCTCCAGTGTCATTCTAATGTAATTAAACTGGGTGAAGTCAAAATGTGCGCTTCTATGAAGAAGAGCAAAAGCACTTACGGAGAGCAGCCAAGCCATTAAAAAGATAATGATGAGAGATTAAATTATGAATGCAATTCCTGGAAGGACAACAGCATTGCAAATGATTCCAAAATCATGGATGTTACCCAAATCATGGCCTTTCTGCTTTTAAAATATGTAAGAAAAAGTGCACAAACACGCCAATGGGTGTATGCTGTGAGTCTGTGTGACAGAATCAGAGCACAAACAGAAAGGAAACATCTCGCATTAAGTGATTTTATGTGACATGAAGTGGGAGATGAACACAGGCGAAACAGGAGGAGGATCAGACGAACAGATAAAAGAATTCTTTGCACATTTTGATACCGCTATAAACGAACAAAACGTCGTAATCCTAGAGGATTTCCTTACGTGTAGACTTAACAAACGGATAAAACACTCTACGCACAGAAAACGCACAAACACAAACAGTGAAGAACTGATATTTAGTGCTGCAAGGCAGCTGTTTGAATAACGCCAGCAGAGGTTCATCCGCACTGAAACATAATAATCATAAAAAATGAAAAAAGTAATAAGATAATATTACAATCTTTCAGCAGAACAATAACCATTTAATAAAATGATTGTGAGTATGAGTATTTGCAGCTCACATAAAGGAATATGCAGCAAACTCAACTTTAATTGACAGCATTTGTTCTCATATGTCAAGCAAAATTGCATGTGAAAAGCACAAGGTAAGAAAATGCATGGAGACAGGGCAAAATGAACACTCACCAAGTGCCAAATGCATGTAAAAATTGCCATTGGCGAGTATATGAGGCGTTGTCAATCTCAAAATTATGAATTCTAACAATGCAATGTTATGAGAACATGAATATGAACAAACAAATGTGAAAGACGCTCTGGACAGTTGACAGGCCAGCGCTGCATCGTTACCAAAGTTCAAGCCTTGCCGATGTAAATATTTAAGCGCAAGAAGACGCGCAAGTCAACTCAATTCGCAACTCTCCCCCTTTTTTGAATAATCATGAAAATGCACATTCTGAACTTTAATGGTTATAATTCAAGAATGCATTGGAATATAGATGTAAGATTGGTCATGTTTTAAAGAAGACATTTGATTTTTGTAGAAGTGAAAAAAAATCAAGAAAGTGAAACAGAAAAAAAGTTACAGAAGTTTGATTTTATGAAAATGTACAATGTAAAAATTTAATTATTCATATTTTATATAAAATATATTTTCAAAACATGGTGGACTGCAAGAAAATCACTGCCAAAAATCTGAACAAGTTGTGTTTCAAATTTTAGGTTGATATTTAAAAAAAATAGCTTTCAGTGAGATGGGCGCGTATAAGGGTGCATTATATATTCCCATATAAGAGCGCCTCCATTTACATATGTGGTTTGAGTGATTTGAACCATTATTTCAAAAATTTATGAAGTACACATCCTATTCAGAAGTAGTATGGGAAGTTTGGCAGATTTTGATATGAATTCAACTTCCAATAAACACATAAAAAGAACACGTATGTGCGTTATAGCTCACTGCCACATCACAAATGGTGAATCAATTTTTTTCTTTATATTTAAAACATTTTCAGACCTTTTTTTCGAAAAAATTTAATGGATGTTATCTTTTGAACTCTTGGCATGAAAACAAACTTAGGTTTCTACCATTCTTTCATGATTGTTCATGTTCATTACAATTTCAAAATAAAGGTCTGAACACACCTTGAGTATGAAAATATTATTGTTGCAAATTGATAAATTATGGCTCCTGTGTAATTTATTTTGGAAACTAGAGATTGTAAGCTTTCAAATGATATATAGTTTGTAAAGATAAGTTTAGGTTTAGTATAGGATATTACTGTTTTAAATATGTAATGGCTATGGGCCCACCGGTGGGCCGGTGACACTTAAAGGGTTTTAAGATGGAAAATGTGCAAGTCTATTAACATTGAAAAAAAATTACATTCTTCACCATTATCAGTCTGGTAAGCAAATCTTTAATTGACGTTCACTCACCAATGCTTGTCTGCTAAACAAACACACATGCATGTTCTGGTTCAATATGTCTGTACACATCCCGCTCTATGTAACGACACAGGCTGACGCTTTAATCTTTGATGAGCTGAGAGTCACCACGAATGGCAGAGCACTCAATCTAACTTGACAACTTGGTGAAATACATTTCCCAAGAGCTCAGGGTGAAATCACAAGCTTTAGCGCTGGATCGGTCACATATCAGCTCCAGCACAACATTAGCAGTCCCTGCACTTACAGCCATAAACGTCAGTTTCCCACAGACTTTTAAGGAGCCAGGAGAATGACCTAATGCACAGAAACAAACATTAAGCTGAAGAAAAAAAACACTTTAAAAGTCACGGTCAGGGTTATTATAGTTAACAGAAACCATTTTAATAAATCTTTACTTGAAATTAAAAAAAAATGTTAAAAACGTAAACTTCAGAGATGTGAATATGAATAAAAACTACAATAGTATCTCAATTATTCTAAAATCACACTCGTCACAGTCGGCCATGGAAGATCTGTGGAAAAACGAACTTTTTGCCACATCTGCTAATGGCCGGTGTCTTGAGGAAATGTACTGGCCATAAATATTTTTACCGGCCATGAAACCGATTTTGCCAGTTATAACACCAACATTTTTAGATACCAGTGAAAATTCACAAATCTCTATTACAATTTCGATACCACAGCTAAAACTACTAGCCTAACTAATATAAATTAAAAACATTATTTAAGACGAGTTATTCAGTCAAAAGCAGTGAGGGATTTTTTCTTTGCCTTTGGTTGTTTGATTAACATTAAAAAAAGGCAGGATTATTAGGCTGCCGTCACTTTTCAATATACTGATCCACATGCGTTTTCTTTCTCGGCTGTTTACATTCACTTAAGCCATAACTGACTATGTTTACAAGGATACTCCCAAAGTTTTACCAATTTTGTGTGAATTTGTCCGTTCAACCACAAGAAGACCTGAAAGAGCTCAATTCATTCTTTGCACGCTGTTTGAGACACGGCTTTTTGCCGCGCTTCAGACGTTTGCGCACAAAAAAAAACTTTCCACACAGGGCATGAGTAAGAAATTGAGCTTCCTTATGTCTTGTGGTAGAATACTTAAATTATCAAGGCTTAAATTATCAAATTATCTTGTTTACATTTGTGATGATAGAGCACTGGCCCGTCAACTGTCCAGAGTTTCGGTCACGTTTGTTTCTGTTCATGTTATCGATGTAATAATTCTACAGTGGGTTTTTTTATTTGCATATGTTTCAGGAATGCACAATGGTGGTACCTTTATGAAACTTTGTATGTACTGTCCTCTCTGATATTTTACATCTGGAAATACCTCATGACCTTTTTCTTGCTCTTAGATGACTCTACACTTCAGCTAAATATTCATCAAAAGAGCAGCAGGTGGTGCTGCCAAAAAAACGTAATCTTAAAGCTATGGATTGAAGCATCCACCTCTTCTGCTTCCATCTGGCTTTCTAACAGAACTATTTAAAGCTGGTCAGCTGGTCAACTAATTTATGGTCAATTTTCAACTTGGTCTCTTTTCATAGCATCTGTTTCTATATAGTTCATTAAAGCTTTGATATGTGTTTCCGATTCAGCTGCAACTTAAATAATTAAATTTTAAATAACTTAATATTTTAAAAAAAATAAACTTTTATTGTTAAGTTCAATAACTTAATAATAAAATGTTGATCCAAAAAAAAAAATGTACCAGCAAACTGGTGATTGACACCGTTTCATAAACTCCCAACGCCAATTTTTACTCTCATTTGGCACTTGGCAAGTGTTCATTTTAAGCCCTGTCCTGGGGTTTCTAATTTGAATGCAATCAGCTCTTTAAAGAGCACATATTCGGCACTAATTAGACAGAGGTAGACTCGATGGGACGTTCCTAAACATCTGCAACTGTCTAATTAATCCAGTTAATGTGAAACTGAACAAACCCAGTTAACGTTAGAGTGAATATCTAGGAGGAACAGGAGTCTTTTGGGGGATAAAATGTAAATGTTGAGCAAATGTCAAATCGAGTGCTGCCGTCAGGTTTCAGGCTCTTTGTTAGAAGTTTGGTGAAAGACAAGGATGAGTCAAATTTAGGGACGTGAATTTATTTAAAAGCTGAAGAGGGACCTGAGGATGCTGGGTAAATTCATGTTTCACTGATGTACTTCAATCCAGTGTTTTTCCTCTCACCGTCTCTGTGGAAAATGACAGAGATAAGTTTTACTGCTCACGTGGCCTTCCTCTGAGAAATCCAATCCCATCAGGATAGAAATGTCTGTGTGTGTTGAACATCATTATTTTTTTTTACACTTTTTCTAATTTATTCTGACCTTCATTGAATACCGTGACTAAAGCTTAATTTCTCATTGCACTGCCTGGTGCACCTTCATTATGAAGGTGAGTAAAAGAGTTGGTAATTCATTCCCTTAATTACATACTTATAATTACATACAGTAAAAAGTATATAATTATGAGAAAAGACATATGTAAGTCTTGTTTATTTCGTGATGCATCCAGAGAATTTCTATAATTGGTACATCCAGGCGTCTTTTGTTAATAACTGCAACCCAAATGTCGTTTATAAAACGAATCTCTTCAGAGTAGTGATAAGAAAGGTTTACACTCCTAATGATACTAGGCAAAAATGTGTCTTCGGGTTTGTGTTTCATCAGTTATAAGATGAAAACATTCAGTGGCGAGGATCAGAGGGCACCAGAAGTCATTAAAATAAAGTGCAGTAATTGCCTTCTTGTTTATCTAACAAATGAGCCCTGATATGTTCTGAGCGCAGTGACTTCGGGGCATTTCTACCGAGAAAACGACAGAGCAATTTGTTAGCACTATAATGGCACTCCTGTGAGGCTTTCTCTGGGAACCTTTGCAATCTGGTCTTACAGATAATGGACAAGTGTCATTTTTCTTAAAAACTAAAGATCTGCATTAATCAGATTGATTACAATTGTTTCTGCTGTCTTTATCGCTGAAGAATATGAAATTTGCAAGAATTTGTAAGGTCTAGCACCAAAATGGTACATACAAAAACTACATACAAATCAAAAAAATATACAATACATTTTCAGACGTTACAAAAAGGCAGTTTTAAAAGTAAATAAAAAATGCACACGCAAATACCAACAAAATAGTATTAACTGATTATGTTATGGTCAAAATGAGCTTTTTGTATTTCTATGCATTTTTGCACAGTAAAATAAAACCTGTTGTTGTAGTTTGCCTTATTTGCCAAATCATTTTGTCAGATAAATACCTAAAGAGGGTTTAATATTTTGTTCTTTCCTCATATTTAAAATGTTGCAAAAATATTTTCCTCATATTTTGATGGTTTAATCGAAGTTGTCTGGGGATATTTGTTTATTTATGAACCAAGCGAACTTCACTCATGCCCACTACTAAAAAAATATATTTATATATACGTATATTAGTATATATAACTTGCTGAAAACTACACCAAATGTTTTTTTTTATTTTACATCCAACCTGTTCAACATTAGATTTTCTTTTAATTATTTTGAAATCTGAGTGCAATGCTAAGGATATTTTATGTTGTTCCAATGGAGCATAAACCTCCCTTTAATGTATAATTTTAATTATTCTTTTTGTAACACCCCTTTTGGACTGTTGATTTTTTTTTATGAAGCATGTAAACTATCCTTTGTAAGCGGGCCAGTACGATTTCTGTATGATTGATATTGTGACACACACACACACACACACACACTCACTCACTCACACACACACACAGGTTGGTTCTCAGCACTCTCTCTGTACTGACCCACCTTAAAAATACACCAAAGACACATGTACAAGCTCATTTACTCTACATTCAACTATTGTTCCTCAGGCCATGTAGCAATCAGTGTTAATGATAAAATTGAGTTGGAAGTAATGAAAGACACCCTTTGAGAAATCAAGATGACCTGACGTAGATGAACAAGAGGGTACAAAATAAACACTCACTAGGACCCAAAGGCTAGTAAAAATGGGCTTTGGGAAGAAAGAAAAAAAACCACAACTACTGGCCACCAGACAATATGCTTTTAGGAATTGCAACTGAACAAATAAATTCAGAACGGTAATTTTTAAAAACTAGATAATGTTCTTCAAGTAGGGGTGTTGAAATTAATCGTTTCTACGATGCATCGCGATGCAGACGAGGACGATTCGGTATCGGTTCAGTAATTGACCATAACCGATTATAATGTACTGACGCTTTTTGAAGTCATTTATCGCGTATGCGCTTTGTCGCGGTAGCATACATTGGCAGAGGGAGGCGAGACGCGAGTGGGAGTTTGAAGCCTACATCTGGGCACATTTCGGCTTTTATGAACAACCTGGTAAGCACGACCTGGAGAAGACGCGCGCTGTGTGCGCTCATGTCACGCACAAATAGAATATGTAGGAGGTAATACCACTACAGGGCTCCAGACTGAGAGCAATTGGTCGCATTTTGTGCGACCAAACACAACGTTGCCGAGCAGCGAATGCAAACAAAATGAAAGCGGAACAAAAATGCGTACCTCTTTTCACGGACCGTTTATTAGTTCAGACCAATAATAGAGAGCGCAGCGCCCAGAACTTCCCAGTCACGGGCCGATCTCGATCACGCGACACTGTTTCTAGGAGATCCAGTAAAAAAGTCCATTGACTTTGCCTCAGAATTAATAACATCATCGCCGCGAGATCCAGTGAGAAATACTCCGATTCGGCGCAGAGTTCTCTGTTATAAACCATAGATCAGCGCTGACGTGGAAACCAGGAGAAACACTTATAGAAGGCTTTCAGTTCACAAATCTGCAACATTCACCATGGATTTATGCTAATGTAGTAACTCTAAACATTACTATGGTACTGTGACAGAAATAGTCAAACGCTTACAAGTACTACACATCTTTTTCCAGCACTTCAGAACTATAATATCATAAATGTTATTTTTTAATGTGATGACCAACACATTTTTTGTTCATCCTTCAAAGATTGTCCTAAAAACTAAAAATGTTAAGATGTAGGAAAACTCTTATTTAAACACTTATTTAAAATTAAAATAATTATCATTGTAAACAGTAGGATGCTTATTGGATATTTTCACTCCCTAATATCATTTTTTTTTACTCGTTTTGCTTTTTAATTTTATATTAAGACATTATGAAAGAGAATAATTAAAGTTAATTTCATCTATTCTACCCTCAGTGCTTTATTGTCAGCCCCAGTGCTGCCAGATATGTGTTGTAGAGCTCAGTGTCTCAGTGCTGCGGTCCTCAGATGTTAGTCTGGAGCCCTGGGAACTTAAAATAAAACTGCACATTGTAATATCTGTACGTTAAGTCTATTATTAAAGAATTTATCAGTATTACGGTTATTTTGGGGGAAATTTGAATAATTGCATTGCAAGCGGATTTAAAATGTGCCCCTAAATTTTCTGCTTGCGCTCCTAAAAATTTCAGTCAGGGGCTACAGCTCTCCTAGTAAAAAAAGTTAGTCTGGAGCCCTGCACTAACTTGGTAAACCACGTTAGCCGTTTTCGCCCCGAGCTGTTAACGCCTGCAGAGTGTGATTGCTTTAGAGTCAGCAGATCCCGAATCCGCAGCCAAATACAAATCATCCACCCGCCCCAATAATTTTCTCTGATTTAAGTATCCGCACCCGATAGTTAAATTACAATTATTCTGTGTTGTTACACGTGATTATAAATGATCGTCACCTTCAACAGCGGACTCGGCGACGGTTGATGCGTGTGCACGCACACATCACTTTTGAAGTAAAATTGAAAATTGAGGACGCAGTGCATCGTAATATCGAATTGAACTGAACTGATGACATGATAATCGTAATCGAACCGAACCGTGAGACCAGTTTAGGTTCACACCCCTATCTTCAAGCACTTCAAACCCTTACGGATAGATGACTAGGTTGGAAGAACACTTCATTTTCCCAGAATGCAATACCTGGCTGTCACGCCTGAGCATATAAGTGTAATGGCCAATCAAATGCGTTTAAATTAGTTTAGTTTATAGGCTTATCGGAAACAACGACCAATTTTTACGTTTGATCTTTGGCACATCACCCAACGCTCATAACAAGCTGTAGAAGAAAAGCAAAGAAACAATTAATTATGTAATTTGGAAACATGCTTAAGAATGTTTTGAATGGGTTTCCCACAAGAACATGGCCCTATACCCAAAATAAGTACTGTAAATACAATATCAAGGCAAGTAATTGACGATTATGATTCTTATCATAAATTGTTTAGTTTAAATAATGAATTAATTGGGACAAAACAGATTTAATACAACAATGCAAAACCAGTCCCATGGCTGGTAAGCAATGATTTACAGTATAACATGTAGACTGGTCCAAAAGTTTGAGGTTGGAAAGATTTTTCTAATGTTTTTGAAAAAAGTCTGTAATGCTCAAGAAAACTGCATTTAGTACAGTAAAAACTGTGAAATATTATTACAATTTAAAATAACTGTTTTGTATGTGAATATATAGGCCTAGTGAAGTGTAATTTATTCCTGTGATCAAAGCTTAATTTTCAGCATCATTACTCCAGTCTTCAGTGTCACATGATCCTTCAGAAATCAGTGTAATATGATGACTTGATGCTCAAGAAACATTTCTCATTATTATCAATGTTGAAAATAGTTTCCTATTTTTGTTGAAACAGTGATGCATTTTTTAGGATTCATTTGATGTTTCAAAAGAACAGCATTTAGTTGAAACAAATCTTTTTGTAACATCATAAATGTTGGAAAAAAAATCTGTAAAACTGTCACTTTTGATCAAATTAATGCATCCTTGCTGAATAAAAGTGTTAATTTCTTCTTCTTTTTTATCATACTCACCCCAAAAGAGTAATGTATACTTAAAGTGTAAATTGCAGGTTAAAATTTTCACGAAGATAATGCAATGTGCTTATTAAACATAAAGATAAGAACCGCCCACCATTGTTTTTTATGTTTTTTATACCAAAATGCCGAATATAATATGAAAAGTAGGTACGTTTTACAGTGGTTTTAAGCACGCCCCCTCCCTTCCACTAGGCTGGGCGTGACGTCATAACAGGGACTCCAAGCCTAGAGTTACCGTTAGTCTAACGGCAAGTAACAAAAGTGGTGAACTATTGTGTTTGTGCGGGATGTACAAATACTTCTAATACGGGAGAGAGGCTCCACAAGTTCCCCAAGGACAAACGGCTGATTCGTGCCTGGGAGAAGTTTGTGGCTACGAAGCGAGCTGATTTTAGTAGAAACGTTTTTTAGATTCAGAAGTGATTAATTAAATTACTGAATTGTAAACATACTCGTGTGTGCTGGCTTCAAGAGGACCGTGATCCTGCCTGAAATGAGAGTAAGCTATGCGCAAAACAAACGGGTTCAGGCAGCATGCGTCAAAACCAGGATGCTGCGTAAGATACGTCAGATTTGCCGGTCGCGGGTCGAGCTGCTCCAATAAACTCCAAAACGCGCTCACCTCACGACAGCACATACTCTCCACTGCTGATTCCATTGGGTGGCATAGCCCACACAAACACCTGTCAAACACAGCGATAGGGATATCTATCTATTTTTTTCTTTCTGACAATGAGCATTGTTAATTAGTTGCGTTTTAGCACAGGCAATATCGCGTTCTGTCAACAGATGCCAGCAAAAGCGCCATTGTGCCTGTGCAGTGTGTGCATCTCTACAGCTCTGATTAGGACCACTAACACCATGTAAGTAAATAATGTCTTCAGTTGTTGTCCCTTCTTGCTATTCTACATGACGGCAAGATTTTGAAAAGACTTTAACTTGTTTCCTAATGTTATCCGGGCTAGCACCAGGCTAACCTAGGCTAGCTCTAGCTACTCACCAGGAAACCTGGCCAACCCTCCACTCATTTTCCTCACACCAAGCATTAATAACTCTTTGAGGGCCATGATTTCTGACAATTTCCTCCCCTCTCTCACGCCTGACTGGTTCAAAATTGTAGGGCAGTGGTCCATCAAGAATTTGATGGTTTCCCACCTCTTCAGTCTCCCGCAAACAGTAGGAATCTAGCAGAGTACGGGTTGCTACTCCCTGTTATGACGTCATCACCCAGTTACGGTAAAAAACATGCTACCTTTGAAGAAACCCCAATAAATGTTATTTTTACGCATTTTAAGACAGAAATTTTTAAATATATACATATATATTGAGCACTTTAATTAACACATTAATTGATTGTGGTGGTTAACCTGCAATTTACACTTTAAGAGGCAACAAGTTCATTTTGAACAATGTCCTTAACTAAGCATCTATCATTTCATGATCAGTGATGACTCCATGATGGATATTCGCTGAAAAATACAGGCATCAGACAATGTGTTTTCTGTCAGGGAAGTGGATGAGGAAGTGTAACATGCATAAGCTGCCATCCAGCTCCTGTACACAAGACAAACAGATGGTGTTACTGAAAGTCATCCATCTTATAAGAACCGCCTGCAACCACAACCTCTGCAAAAGGATGAAATCGTTCAGAAAAAAGTGACAGACAATAATGTTAAAAATAATAACAAACACAACTATGACAGCACCTTCACACCAAACAAAAGCAACCCAGGGAAAAGAATCAAGCAAAACCATACACTGCGTGCCAAAACAAAAGCGCTCAATTATTTAAAATACTTCCAGCATCCATCTTCTTTTTGTGGTTTAAGACAAGCATTCAGCGGTGTATTGATTTCCCAAAAGATCTAGAAGTCTGGCTACATTCAGAGGAATACAAAGCAGGTCTCTGAGGATTGTTCAGAAGTGCATTTGCTTGCTTAAAGGGGATGTCTAATGCTATTTCATGAATTCTGACTTATTTACACGGTTAAAGAGTTAGATTCTCATGCTAAACATGGCCAAAGTAAAAAAAAAAAAAAAAGTATTTCTGTGCCAGTTATGGGTGTAACCTCCGTTAAGCTGTAAACAATCGGTGAAAGACTTTTTTTTTAAGTTTGACAATGAGATTACATTATTCTACTCTCCCTTCAACCATCGAACATTAAAAGGACATTTAAAAGTGTAAAAGCTTAAAAAGATATTTTCAACAGACAATGAATAACCCAAAAGCATGATTCTTTCCACAGCAATAACAGACGGGTTAAATATCACTGTAGTAATATATAATAATGTTCATGCAATACTCACTGTAATGTTCAGTAACTTCAGTATTGCGTGATTCTATTTCAAAGTGCGTCATTTTGTTAGATAATAAATTGTTTACCTGTAAAAACAAACCTGGAAAGAGACGAGGGGATTTGAGGAGAAAAACGAGATATTCTTCATGCATTCCAGTGAATTATTACAGTTTTTCGAAATTGCTAAAACACATTTCTTGAAACCATCACGCACTTTCTCAAAACCTTAAACACAAAACCAAATTTTCAAACCACATTCACAGAACCTTTGACTCTTCTGGCAAAATCAAACAATTGCCTCAAAACCATTTTATCTGCTCAAAATCAAACAATGTTCTCAGATCATACACACACGAGCCAATATTATAAACACTACAGATCATTCATTAGACACTACATCAAAACATGGAGAACACAAAACCCAAAGCATGCAGTTACAGAAAAAAACTATATTGTAACAGAGTAAAACAAATTTTGCAATTACATAAAAAAGTATAATAATGACAACTTACAGTAGTAAGGTGAATAATTTGTTTACTGTATCCACTGCAAGTGTAGTATTGTACTGAATATTAAATATTAGGCCTATTTAATGTCTGTATCACCACTTGCATACTGTGAAAATACAGTGATCCAACTGCAAAAGCCAAAAAGGTTACAGTAAAAAACTCTACATGAAAAGCATGTTACGGTAAAGTACACCCAGAAGAGTTGTGCAACTGCAGAATCAAGGTCAGAGAGAGAGATTTATCCTGCTTCAGCATCATGTGTTCATGTTAATCCGGCCGGAGGAGTTTCTCCACATCTCAGACACTGTCATCTTTACAGGAGAAGCGAAAAACCCTACAGCAGACTGTTTAAGTATTTTTCTTTAGATCAGTGCGTTTACTAATATGCTTTCTGTCCTTTGTTGTGTATCTTTGGATTATGTTGTGTTGTAAATAAATCCAGACAATCTAAAAGCCATTCTTTTTTTAATTTCTCCTCATTCTTTGTGCAAGGCTCCTCATAATGATCGGGCCTGATTGCACCTGATAGGGCCATTAGGGGAGGGTCTTTGTCTTTCTCAGTGTAAAATGCATTCATATTAATGAGAGATCACGCCTCCTCGCATAAAGCTTTCTCACACAAAACACGTCATATAAATTTTAAATCAATATATTGTCTTATCTAAATGAGTATGCAGGATGATTTTCACATAGTTTTGGAGCAAATATTCTTGGCTACGTGATAATCACTATGGGTTTTATGACCTTTGTAGCAATGTTCAGGGAAGGAGGAGGCGGGAACCGGCGAACATTCAAATAAACTTTATTAAAATAAAACAAACCAAACTAAAATACCGCCAGCAGCCCCTCGCGGACGACTGCTGGCTAAAATAAAACTGAAATACAAAAACAAAACTCAACTAAAATACAGGCCCGTTCCTCTCTCGATCATCAACGTTGTCGCTCCTCCTTTATGCTTCCGCTCCTCCGTGAGAGATGCGAGACCGGTGTGCTTCACAGGTGTTGCTCATTAGCAATCGCACCACCGGCCTCGCGCCGTTCTCTCACGTCCCACGGCCGTCCTGTTCGCCACAACCTTATTTCAGTGACTTTTTTTTGTTGTTTTTTCACAAACCACGCATAAACATTATTATCTTAAAATTCCAAACTTTTCCATACATGCTGCTGACATATTACCGTAGCAGAGTTTTTGCTGAATACAATGTAATAAGACTTTAGCCATGAAAATGTCACAAGTAATAGAAATAAGCACAAATGTGACCCTGGATGACAAAACCAGTCTTATGGGACATTTTTTTGAAATTGAGATTTATACATCACATGAAAGCTGAATAAATAAGCTTTCCATTGATGTATGGTTTGTTAGGATAGGACAATATTTGGCCGAGATTCAACTATTTGAAAATATGGAATCTGAGGGTGCAGAAAAATTGAAACATTAAGAAAATCTTTAAAGTTGTCAATTTATTTTCCCGATTGTGCTGCATTCACTCACAAAAATAAATGTTTTATACATTTCCGGTAGGAAATTTACAAAATATCTTCACGGAACATGATCTTTACTTAAAGTCCCTGTAAAGTCAAAATGAAGTATGTGTTCTGAGTTTGTCATATCACAGAAAAATGTGTTATTAGACACCCAGCCAAATTTGAATGATAAAAAAAGCCGGCAAGTACATAAAATAAGCTATCAAAATCTTGAAAAAATGAACAGTAGTCTCTGCTCTCAAACGCTAAGGGCGTGTCCGCTGGCTGCGCTGAAACCACGCCCACTCGTGGTAAAGCTGCCGTCGCCACAATCAACGGTCACCCGCTACAGCCGGAATGGATGCTCCTAGCAGCTTATTAGGTTAATTATAACATAAGCGCACAAGGCAACTTACAGTCATTGGTGGGCACGCACTGCCGATGATGTCACCAGTTGTCGGCGCAACAGGATGAAGGCCGAGGCGGGAGATTTTCGTTTGGCCCTATTCACCAGTAACACAACAGCGGATTATCAGTGAATCCCAGTTGTCTCCGACGAAAGTTTATAAAACTATCCCGTGTAAAAATGATCACTGCAGACTCGGGTTTTGGTGGTGATCCTCAGCTCTCCATCAAGGTGGCTCTTCACAAAATTAATCCACCTCTTCTTGATGTGATCGTATTTAGGAAATTTAAATAAGGACACCGATCTGTTTTGTACGTGATCGCATCCAGGTAGTACGGATTTCCGTGACGAAGACATAGCTAACTCGCAAATTGTTAGCTGTAGTAACTAATAATACTGACAGTAACTCGCGATTGAGCGGCAAACTGATGCGAATGTGCTCTATTTATATTGTTAGTGGAGCGGCCAGCCTCGGGGGCTCCAGTGCGTCATCAGGTAGGGGCGTGTCTAGGAGCTCAGGGTCTCCAGTGCGTCATCGAGTACCCTTTTAGCCCCGCCCAAAAAATCTGTAAAATATCAATGGTGAAAAACTGTTTAACGGTCTTACTCCACAATTCAGTACTTCACAGTTCACAGTCTTTGTAATGTGTTTTAGCAATACATTTCTAACATTTATAATGTGTTTAGAATTTTTTTTTTTAATTGCCTTTACAGGGACTTTAATATCCTTATAATTTTTGGCATAAAAGAAACATTGATAATTTTGCTATTCCCACAAATATCCAGGGTCACAAATGTCAGAGCATGTCAGAACACCTCCAGGACCCAGAAATCACCTCAGACCTCAGAGGGTTAAGAATACCACCCTACTAATCGCATTCACCCAGAATGAGTTTTATTCAAGCGTGTTGCTGTTGATACAGTCAGTTGTGCTTTCAATTAGCACTTGAGAAGGTAGTAGCACTACTTGAGTAGTGTGAAGAGTCTAGAAACTCCCACTTTTACAAGAGCATCCGCAATCACTCTACTCCAAGATGACTTTCAAAAAAATTGAAAGCAAGGTTTATTTTTCCTCTCATCTCCAGCTGGACTCTTCATTACAAAGCGACACTGACCATGTCAAAGCTACAGAGCTAGCCTGTATGTTAGGTTTGGTTTGTTCTTTTAAATTAGCTGTCTGTGAACAGATTTAAGAGGACAGACCTCCCTAAAGCAACTTCACATGTCTTGAAGTATCTCTGCAAAGCACCATTCAAGTGCCCAAAATCTCTCAAGATGATTAGCCTAAAATGATGAAGCCTGTATAATAATATCTGGTCCTTCCCATCATGCACAGCAAGTCTGCTCTCAAATTATAAGTTTGGCCCTGGGATGCAGATCTTCAATGATTTATTATGCTGTCAAAATCCATCAGTTGTCTCCAGCTCAACATATTACAGGAGGAAATTATTCTGGTGTAATGCGAGCCAACCTCATACTGCAAGATTACTGAGGCGCAGACACACAGATGATGCTCAGGTGGTATAATGGGTCATTATTTCAGTAAGGGTAGCACAAAACAATAGTGTTATTGACAGCAAAGCCATCCTCTCCTGTCAACAAAAATGCCACCTTGATATGTCAAGACACA